>NC_031999.1:45290419-45324091 GCF_001879085.1 Nicotiana attenuata
CTTACCAAATTTTACAGGCACAACTTAAATACCATATAAGACCTGTACCGGGCTCCGGAACCAAAATACGGGCCCGATACCATCAAATTCAAACACATTTAAATTTCCAAAAACTCTTAAAATTTCAATTAAACAATTTTCTTCAAAAATTCATTTCTCATGCTTGGGACCTCGGAATTCAATTCCGGGCATACGCCCAAGTCCCATATTTTTCTCCGGACCCTATGGGACCGTCAAATCACGGGTCCGGATTCGTTTACCCAAAATGTTGACTGAAGTCAACTTAAATTCAATTTTAAAGGCAAAATTAGCATTTTTATCAAATTTTTACATAAAAGCGTTCTGGATATACGCCCGGACTGCACACGCAAATCGAGGTGAGATAAAAGGAGGTTTTTAAGACCTCGAAACACAGAATTGACTTGTAAATCAAGTGATGACCTTTTGGGTCATCACATTTTTTTTTTATTTTTCTTATTTTCCACATTTAAAATAAAATAAAATTAAGCTACTAAATACTACATAACTACGAAAATAAAAATAAGAAGCTAAAATTAAAATAAGAAGTTATCATTTTTACTAACGTACTACTACTAATTATCTAGAGGAATTCTCCCACCCCACACTTAATAGAGTGTCGTGTCCCTAATGCACAAATAAAGCAAAACAATAATGAGGGTGGACGAGAAACTCCCTGAAAGACCAAAGGCCGAAGCAATAGCGGCTCACGAGGTACTCAGACTTCCCTCAGGCATGGTCCTTTGCGTGGGCACCCCACACTTAGTTCTCACCATCTAGCTCGCTTTTGCATACTTCCAATGGCTNCGCTTAAGCTTCCAAAACTAGATTTCTTCTTCCAATTCGACTCTAATTCATCTGGAAATAGAATCCAACCATGCACGCAAGTCGATACACATAACATGAAGCTGCTAGTAACCTCAAACTGCCGAACCGGGCGCAATTACTCAAAACGACTAGTCGGATCGTTGCAGCTACACACTACGGGAACTATTCGAGGGACCACTCAACAAGGAAGATTCTACTACAACTGTTAAAAATATCATTACCAATAATAACTGGAAACCTAAATGCAATAACATATGACCTACCAAATACAATCTCGGACATCATACAACAAACTTACCTCCCCTTCTCAGAAAACATAAACGACTCCTTCTTTTGGAAGGAAACAGAGGATGGAAACTTCACAACGAAATCCGCTTACAATCTCCTCAACAAATTAACAGGGACTACCACAAAAAAGGAGCCTTTTCACCACTCATGGTTATGGAAAGCACACTGTTATAATAAACAAAAAACTTTTCTTTGGCTGTTACTACACCAACGTCTACCAACTGCAGCTACCTTATACCAAAGAAACTTCATAGAAAGAACCTCTTGCAAACATTGTGGTATAGATGAAAATACATTCCATCTCTTCTTTCAATGCCCCCATCAACAACAACATATGGGGAGAATTAAATATCAGCCCACCAACACCCTCCAATCATCTCGATTGGATAAAAGAAAATTGTACATAAGATGCGAGCATCCTTCTACCAAACAACTTTTTCATACAACTGGCAATAATAACCCCTATTATCCTTTGGCATATTTGGCTAAACCGCAACCACAACCTCTTAAATATCGATTCTCACCACATTGATACCCAGGAATTTTTTTATGTGCGCTATGGAATATATCTGTCTCACAAATCAGAACTTCAAAAACCCTTTGATAACCAAAACACGAATAAAATGGATCCCCCCACCACACAAAATCTAAAACTCAACATAGATGGTGCACACCAAAAAAACTCCTATAACGGAGGAGCAGGCGGAATTATCAGAAACTACGAAGGTTAATGGATTGATGGTTTCTTGTTGCGACCAAACACACATGCAAGTATACGTGCCGTCAAGTAATAAAGTGACTGGAACGTCGGATATCGAACCCACAGAGACTTAGATTGATTATTAAATAAGCAAACTAAAATCAGTTAATTGTCCAAGATAATCAAGATGATGTTTTTCCTATTAATCTACTATTGCCTAAATTAAACAAGTAATAACTAAATTAACAAGACTGAAAATGGGTATGATGAGACTTTAATTCAGAGGAGATGAAGATTCCATGGTTGTGGTTGGTTTAACAATCCTATTAAGTTCAATAATCACACTCGTTAATTGGAATTATCTATGGTTGCTAGTTGACCGGATTGTCTATATTGATAGCATGTTCCCACAATACTATCCATCTATCCATAATATATCAACCCTATATTCCTATGATATTGAATCTATCATGAACGAATATAATACGGAATTCAACTAAGCAAGACTGTTAGGTATATTCCTATCCAAACCGCGAAATCTTTCCCCGAGCCACGGGTTTAGAAACAAGCTCTCTTTAATTCTACTATAATCTAAACACGGCTTTCCCAAGCATAGCATAGATAGTAGGGTGAATTGGTAGCTACAACAATTCACAAGTTAAAACTATAATAAAGAAACAACCACAAGATGATAATCCGAATTAACGAAGATGTAATTAGTAAATGTTAATAATCATGTCAACCACAACCCTAGAAACTAGAGTTCTTAGCCACTCATATTTGTAGTAATAATTTTTCAAGTATTTTGCATAAACAAATTACAAAGAAAAGATGAAGGAATGAAGAACTCGATGATTTTCTCCTCCAAAAGTTGTTCCATGTGATGTTCTTGCCTCCAAATAATGTCCAACCCCTCAAAAATAGGTTTAGAACCCCTTTTTATACATGTTGGGGACGTTTAGGGTTGAAATCCCCAAGTACCAACCGAATTAGGACAAAATCCGCCCTTTGGCGTCGCGCTTGGCGCCTGGCGCCAACCAGGACAACAAACTTTTTGGTCTTCTGTCTTTGGCGTTTTGGTTGGTGCCTAGAACTAACCTGGACAGTGAATATTTTAGCATGCTCTCAACGGTGTTTTGGTTGGTGCCTAGCGCCAACCTGGGCACCAAACTTATACTTCCTCCAAATTCTTCCCTTTTTGACGCCAATTTGCATGCAAACTCTCCAAATTACTTTCAATTGACTCCTACACATAAAAATACCATTATTAAGCTCGAGTCATAATTATTCACACAAAAATTAACAAGATCGAGGTATAATGCAAGGCAAATTACATGCAAAATCATGGATTTCTAGCCAAACATCACCACCCCACACTTAAGCTCTTGCTCGTCCTCGAGCAACCAACAATTCACTCTATCTTTGAGCACTTTTTATACACAATTGAGGCACACTACACCAATGATCATGGTTGATAGCAACAATTAAGCTGTACATTATGCATTAAGAACACACTTCCCTTTAACTTTTGCCATTCTCAAAAATATTTACAACAAAGACAACATGCTCATAACAGTCCTAACATTAATAACTGACTCAATATCACAATCACTCATGACTTGAACACACAACATCATTAGAGAAGTGTAACAATGTTAATTATCCATCGTGAAACCGTTTGCCCACAACAAGAACAAGAGAGTAGTTGAATCCACACATTCAAATCAAATTCTCAAATGTATTTTAAGGACTCATATGTATCAAAGAAAATCACTCATTCTCACAAAAGAAGTCACATGCATGCAATTGGTACCATAGGCTTTCCCTTAATGTAAGTCTCTACTAGTGTAGGCTCGCTCGATCTAAAATCAATTAGGACTTTTTCATGGTTGTAATGTGGGCTAAGGGACGGGTAGTAGGATATATTTAGGAATAGTGGCTAATCCTCCTAAGCACTTTAATGCATTACATAATTAACTTTAAGCGCATATTCTTTAGCCTCAACTTTAATTTCACAACTAAAATCATCCCTAACAACGTTCCCTCTTTCTTTAGGCACTACTTTAATTCATACCCACTAGCAAGAGCAAGATGTCAATTTATTCATCTATATTTTTCCTTCTCTTTTTTTTTTCAATTTTTTTTCTTTACAATTTTCGCTAGTGGTGTATTCTTTTATGAAACAAGTGAACCTATCTTCTTTTCATTGGTTCCACTCAAAAACAACCCAAATTCCCTCCTTACTTCTTTTAGCGCTCATTTCACAATGAAAATGCTTTAAGAGGTAAAAGGATCCAAACAATGTCAATTAAGAACAAAAGAGGTATAAGCTTATAATATGGGTGCCAAATAAAAGTCTATAAGCTCAAAATGGTTAACTAGGGATAGGCTTTATTTGTGATAATCATTTAAGCTCGAAAAATCAAAGACAACCTAAAATCATTTTCAAACCGAGTCTCACCTAAAATTTCATTTCAACTCACATACCGGGAAAGTTCTAGACACAAGTACAATGACATGGACTATACAAAAATCTCACTTCACACATCGGCACATGACTCACTAAGGATGGTCTCATTCCGACTCTCGAACTAATACAAGTATTCACGGAGCCACAAGAAATTAAGTATTAAGCACAAAGTGAACATAAGTCAAGACTAGGAGACATATGCGTCACGAGACATGTAATCCAATTTATAAAGGTATCATGACCAGTTGCAAAATATAGGGAAGATACTAAGCATGCCAAAGCCTAAATATGCTACTGTCAAACAAGTCAAGGGCGCCTAGGAATCTCATCTTTCTTCCTCCATTTTTTCCTAAGTCCTGCTCTAAAAAATAAAAATAAAACTACTACCTGGTTCAAACTACATCCCATGAAAAAGAACCGAGGCACAAAGAAAAATCACGAGGAATTATTACTACCTAAAGGAAACTAAAAGACTTATTTTTGGATTTTTGTTTAGACTTTAATCCCTCAAGAAAACTGTCTAGGAGATCCATCATCGGGAAAAGTCCAATTTTTTTACTCTTTTTTTGTCACGACCCGGATTTCCCACCCTCGGGAGTCGTGATGGCGCCTACTAGTGAAAGCTAGGCAAGCCAACTATTCCGATTAATTTACCCTTTTTACTTTTAACCTCTTAACAAGCGCAAGTTAACATATTATAAACAGCAAAATAATAAAGCGGAAGAACGAAATTTAACAGTTTAGCTAATACCAATACGAACCATAAACATAAACCACCCAGAACTGGTGTCACAATCTCACAGACAATCTAAGAATACTACAAACAGGGTGTGAACAAAATAAATACAAGTCTGTCTCCGAAATAGAAAAGAGCAGAAAGAAACTAGATAGGAAGGGGACGCCAAAGCCTGCGAACGCTTGCAGGACTACCTCAGGTCTCCGATGGACTGAAGGCAGCAACCCCTAGCTAAGGTCCATATGCTCCAGTACCGGAATCTGCACAAAAGAGTGCAGATTGTAGTATCAGCACAACCGAACCAATGTGCTGGTAAGTGTCGAGCCTAACCTCGGCGAAGTAGAGCCTAGGACACAACAAATAATTAACCTGCAGTTACACAGTATCTAGCAGAGTAACAGTAACAGAAGTAATTCAAAAGTAACGGGGATGGGTAACATGCTATGGGGGGAAATACCAACATAAATAATGACAGAAATAGTGGAATAAGACAAATAAGGCATTTGAACCGAAAACAACAAGAAATCATAACAAACAGGAAATAAGTGCACGACATCACCCTTCGTGCTTTTACTCTCAATCCTCACCAATGCAATCAAGTAATTAAAATGTGCAAGGCATCACCCTTCGTGATTTTACTCTCAATCCTCACCAATGCAATCAAGTAATGAAAATGTGCACGGCATCACCCTTCGTGCTTTATCTCTCTTCCTCACCAAATAAATAAGTATGAATGTGCACGGCATCACCCTTCGTGCTTTATCACTCTTTCCTCACCATATGCATCAATATCAATGTAAATGTGCACTGCATCACCCTTCATGCTTTATCACTCTTTTCTCACCCAAACAATAGCAACAACAATATCCCGGCAAGGGGATCAAGAATAAGTATAAATACGTCCGGGCAAGGGAATCAACAGTAAAAATTAAATACGTCCCGGCAAGGGAATCAGCTATAACCAAACTTGTGCCAATAATCAACTTCACAATTTCACCTCAACTAGAGCCAATGCTCAACAATAACCAAATACCAAGAAGAAAATCATAAATCTTACTCAACATGGATAATCATCAAATTAGGCATACGTAGTACTTAGCAAGAGACACAATGATCACAATTTGAGACCCACGGGCATGCTTGACACCAACATATAGATACTCGTCACCATACCTATATGTCGTACACTACACTAACACATAGCAAATAAGGTACAACACCCATTCCCTCAAGCTAAGGTTAGACCAAACACTTACCTCGAACCACGGCCAACTCAAGCCTCAAACACGCTTTCCTTTTAGAATTCGCCTCCAATTTACTTGTATCTAACCCAAATTAATTTAACAACATCAATAAAGGCTAAAGAATTCAATCCCAATGCTAAACTATAGGTTTTCTATCAATTTCCCCAAAAAGTCAAAAATCGCCCCCGGGCCCGCTTGGTCAAAACCCGAGGTTCGAACCAAAATCCGATTACCCATTCACCCACGAACTCAAATATATAATTTATTTTGAAATCGCACCTCAAATCGAGGTCCAAATCCCTAAAATTTGAAAATCCTAAGTTCTACCCAGAATCACCCACTTTCCCATGAAAACCCTTGATTTTAAAATGAAATCATGTAAAGAGATGGATTAGATTGAAAGAAATGAGTTAGAAATGACTTACTAATGATTTGGAAGAGTAGGTGCCTTTGAAAAATCGCCCAAAGATGTTTTAGGGTTTGAAGAGTTGTAAAAATGAAGAGAAATCCGTCTAAATTTCAATTTACCCAGGCGCAGTTATCGCATTTGCGATGCCAGGTTCGCAATTGCAAACTCGCAAATGCAGCCAAGGCTTCGCAATTGCGAAGGTTGGCCTGGCCTGCTATCTTCGCAAATGTGAACCATCGTTCGTCAATTGCGATTTCTGCTGGAGTCGCATTTGCGACATGGAGCTTTGCAAATGCGAAGGTCCCCCCCTGCCCAGTCATCGCAAATGCGATGGTTGTTCGCAAATGCGAGCTCGCGTTTGCGAGCCAGGCTTCGCAATTGCGAAGCCTGCAGACCTGCAACACACCAGCTGCTGCTCCTAAGTTTAAAACACCCCGCGGCCTATCCAAAACTCACCCGAGCCCTCGGGGCTCCATACCAAACATGCACGCAAGTTCAAAAACATCATACAGACTTGCTCGTGCGATCAAATCATCAAAATAACATCTAGAACTACTAGTTTAGCATCAAAATCAAAGAAAAACCTCCTGAACTCTTAAAGTTCAAAATTTTCAGCCGAGGGCCCGATTCACGTCATATGAAGTCCGTTTCTTACCAAATTTTACAAGCACAACTTAAATACCATATAAGACCTGTACCGGGCTTCGGAACCAAAATACGGGCCCGATACCAACAAATTCAAACACATTTAAATTTCCAAAAACTCTTAAAATTTCAGTTAAATAATTTTCTTCAAAAATTCATTTCTCGGGCTTGGGACCTCGGAATTCAATTTCGGGAATACGCCCAAGTCCTATATTTTTTTACAGACCCTCCGGGACCGTCAAATCACGGGTCCGGGTCCGTTTACCCAAAATGTTGACCGAAGCCAACTCAAATTCAATTTTAAAGGCAAAATTAGCATTTTTATCAAATTTTCACATAAAAGCGTTCCGGATATACGCCCGGACCGCACACGCAATCGAGTGAGATAAAAGGAAGTTTTTAAGACCTTGGAACACAGAGTTGACTTGTAAATCAAGTGATGACCTTTTGGGTCATCACATCCTCCACCTCTAAAACAACCGTTCGTCCTCGAACGGACATAGAAAAGAAGTACCTGGGTCGGGGAAAAGATTGGGATATCAACTCTGCATATTGGACTCGGGCTCCCAGGTAGCTGCCTCGGCAGGCTGACTTCTCCACTGAACACGAATTGATGGGAACTTCTTCGATCTCAACTACCGAACCTGCCGGTCTAAAATGGCTACCAGCTTCTCCTCATAGGTCAAGCCCTTGTCCAACAAAACAGTGCTGAAGTCTAACACGTGGGATGGATCGCCGTGATACTTCCGAAGCATGGACACATGAAACATTGCGTGCACAGCTGATAAACTCGGCGGTAACGCAAGTTTGTAAGCCACCTCTCCCACTCGATCAAGAATCTCAAAAGGACCAATGAACCTAGGGCTTAGCTTGCCCTTCTTCCCAAATCTCATCACGCCCTTCATGGGCGATACCCGGAGCAACACTCGCTCTCCGACCATAAATGCCACATCACGAACCTTGCGGTCGGCATAACTCTTCTGCCTGGACTGAGCTGTACGAAGCCTATCCTGAATGATCTTCACCTTATCCAAGGCATCCTGAACTAGATCTGTACCCAACAACCGAGCCTCTCCCGGCTCAAACCACCCAACCGGCGACCGACACCGCCTACCATATAATGCCTCATAGGGGGCCATCTGAATGCTCGACTGGTAGCTGTTGTTGTAGGCAAACTCTGGTAATGGCAAGAACTGATCCCAAGAACCTCCAAAATCAATAACACATGCTCGGAGCATATCCTCCAAAATCTGAATAGTACGCTCGGACTGTCCGTCCATCTGAGGATGAAATGCTATGCTCAACTCGACCCGAGTACCCAACTCACACTGAACTGCCCTCCAGAAATGCGAGGCAAACTGCGTACCCCGGTCAGAAATGATAGACACGGGCACGCCATGACGACGAACAATCTCCCGGATATAGATCTCAGCCAACCGCTCCGAGGAATAGGAAACTGCCACAGGAATAAAATGCGCTGACTTGGTCAACCTATCAACAATAACCCATACAGCATCGAACTTCCTCTGAGTTCGTGGGAGTCCAACTACGAAGTCCATAGTGATAAGCTCCCACTTTCACTCAGGAATCTCAATCTTCTGGAACAAACCACCAGGTCTCTGATGCTCGTACTTTACCTACTGACAATTCAAACACCGAGCTACATAGGCAACAATGTCCTTCTTCATCCTCCTCCACCAATAATGCTACCGCAAGTCCTGATACATCTTAGCGGTGCCCAGGTGAATAGAATACCGGGAACTATGGGCCTCCTATAGAATTAACTCACGAAGTCCATCAATATTAGGCACACAAAAACGACCCTGCATCCTCAAAACTCCATCATCTCCGACCCTCCGTGCCGCACTGTGTCTCTAAGGACAAGCAAATGAAGATCATCATACTACCGATCACGGATACGCTCAAATAATGAAGAACGAGCGACTATGCAAGCTAGCACACGGCTGGGCTCAGAAACATCCAACCTCACGAACTGATTGGCTAAAGCCTGAACATCCAAAGCAAGCGGCCTCTCATCGACTGGAATATACGCAAGGCTGCCCATACTGGCTAACTTCTTACTCAATGCATCAGCCACTACATTGGCCTTTCCCGGATGATACAAGATGGTGATATCATAGTCTTTCAACAGCTCCAACCACCTCCTCTGCCTCCAATTTAGCTCCTTCTGCTTGAACAAGTATTGCAAACTCTTGTGATCCGTGAACACCTCACACGACACGCCATATAAATAATGCCTCCAAATCTTCAGCGCGTGAACAATGGCTGCTAACTCCAAATCATGAACTGGATAATTCTTCTTGTGGATCTTCAACTGTCGCGAAGCATATGCAATAACCTTGCCATTCTGCATCAACACCGCACCAAGTCCAATATGCGATGCATCATAATATACTGTATAAGGTCCTGAACCCATAGGCAATACCCACACCGGCGCCGTGGACAAAGCTGTCTTGAGCTTCTGAAAGCTCGCCTCACACTCGTCCGACCACCTGAACTGTGCACCCTTTTGGGTCAACCTGGTCATCGGGGCTGCAATAGATGAAACCCCTCCACAAACCGACGGTAATAACCCGCCAAACCCACGAAACTCCGGATCTCTGTAGCTGATGTGGGACGAGGCCAGTTCTTGACTGCCTCTATCTTCTTCGGATCCACCTGAATACCCTCTGCTGATACAACGTGGCCCAAGAATTCAACTGAACTCAACCAAAACTCGCACTTCAAAAACTTAGCGTACAACTGACTATCCCTTAGAGCTAAGGTTAGACCAAACACTTACCTCGAACTTCCACGGCCAACTCAAGCCTCAAACACCGGTTTCCTTTTAGAATTCGCCTCCAGTTTACTTGTATCTAACCCAAATTAATTTAACAACATCAATAAAGGCTAAAGAATTCAATCCCAATGCTAAACTATAGGTTTTCTATCAATTTTCCCAAAAAGGCAAAAATCGCCCCCGGGCCCGCTTGGTCAAAACCCGAGGTTCGAACCAAAATCCGATTACCCATTCACCCACGAACTCAAATATATAATTTGTTTTGAAATCGCACCTCAAATCGAGGTCCAAATCCCCAAAATTTGAAAATCCTAAGTTCTACCCAAAATCACCCAATTTCCCATGAAAAACCCTTGATTTTGAAATGAAATCATGTAAAAAGATGGATTAGATTGAAATAAATGAGTTAGAAATTACTTACTAATGATTTGGAAGAGTAGGTGCCTTTGAAAAATCGCCCAAAAATGTTTTAGGGTTTGAAGAGTTGTAAAAGTGACAAGAAATCCGTCTAAGTTTCAATTTACCCAAGCGCAGTTATCGCATTTGCTATGCCAGGTTCGCAATTGCGAACTCGCAAATGCGTCCAAGGCTTCACAATTGTGAAGGTTGGTCTGGCCTGCTATCTTCGCAAATGCGAACCATCGTTCGTCAATTGCGATTTCTGCCGGAGTCGCATTTGCGACATGGAGCTTAGCAAATGTGAATGTCCCCCCCTGCCCAGTCATCGCAAATGCGATGGTTGTTCGCAAATGCGAGCTCGTATTTAAGAGCCAGGCTTCGCAATTGCGAAGCCTGCTGACCTGTAACACACCAGCTGCTGCTCCTAAGTTCAAAACACCCCGCGGCCTATCCAAAACTCACCCGAGCCGTCGGGGCTCCATACTAAGCATGCACACATGTCCAAAAATATCATACAGACTTGCTCGTGCGATCCAATCATCAAAATAAGATCTAGATCTACGAGTTTAGCATCAAAATCAAAGAAAAATCTCAAGAACTCTTAAAGTTCAAAATTTTCAACCGAGGGTCCAATTCACGTCATATGAAGTCCGTTTCTTACCAAATTTTACAGGCACAACTTAAATACCATATAAGACCTGTACCGGGCTCCGGAACCAAAATACGGGCCCGATACCATCAAATTCAAACACATTTAAATTTCCAAAAACTCTTAAAATTTCAATTAAACAATTTTCTTCAAAAATTCATTTCTCATGCTTGGGACCTCGGAATTCAATTCCGGGCATACGCCCAAGTCCCATATTTTTCTCCGGACCCTATGGGACCGTCAAATCACGGGTCCGGATTCGTTTACCCAAAATGTTGACTGAAGTCAACTTAAATTCAATTTTAAAGGCAAAATTAGCATTTTTATCAAATTTTTACATAAAAGCGTTCTGGATATACGCCCGGACTGCACACGCAAATCGAGGTGAGATAAAAGGAGGTTTTTAAGACCTCGAAACACAGAATTGACTTGTAAATCAAGTGATGACCTTTTGGGTCATCACATTTTTTTTTTATTTTTCTTATTTTCCACATTTAAAATAAAATAAAATTAAGCTACTAAATACTACATAACTACGAAAATAAAAATAAGAAGCTAAAATTAAAATAAGAAGTTATCATTTTTACTAACGTACTACTACTAATTATCTAGAGGAATTCTCCCACCCCACACTTAATAGAGTGTCGTGTCCCTAATGCACAAATAAAGCAAAACAATAATGAGGGTGGACGAGAAACTCCCTGAAAGACCAAAGGCCGAAGCAATAGCGGCTCACGAGGTACTCAGACTTCCCTCAGGCATGGTCCTTTGCGTGGGCACCCCACACTTAGTTCTCACCATCTAGCTCGCTTTTGCATACTTCCAATGACTTTGCTCCCTATGCTCAAAATCCTACAAAATCAAAACAGACACAATAAAAATAATACAATAAGAAGAAATTCAAAACTAAAAGAAAGTAGTAAAGCTGGGTTGCCTCCCAACAAGCGCCTGAATTAATGTCGGGGCACGACTTGAACCACTTTTTGTTTCCATCTCAAACTTATGAATTGAGCCCCCATTCGACTAGATTTCTTCTTCCAATTCGACTCTAATTCATCTGGAAATAGAATCCAACCATGCACGCAAGTCGATACACATAACATGAAGCTGCTAGTAACCTCAAACTGCCGAACCGGGCGCAATTACTCAAAACGACTAGTCGGATCGTTGCAGCTACACACTACGGGAACTATTCGAGGGACCACTCAACAAGGAAGATTCTACTACAACTGTTAAAAATATCATTACCAATAATAACTGGAAACCTAAATGCAATAACATATGACCTACCAAATACAATCTCGGACATCATACAACAAACTTACCTCCCCTTCTCAGAAAACATAAACGACTCCTTCTTTTGGAAGGAAACAGAGGATGGAAACTTCACAACGAAATCCGCTTACAATCTCCTCAACAAATTAACAGGGACTACCACAAAAAAGGAGCCTTTTCACCACTCATGGTTATGGAAAGCACACTGTTATAATAANACTATTTACATACTCATATGTACACACACTAAAGTTTTCAAATATAACATTATCTACTTCCTCAGATGACTCTAGAATGCTTTCCTCAACCTGGACATCATCAATAAAAGTATGGTCGAATGATTGACTCTCCACTTTTAGCTCCTCAATTTGGCCTATAAGCTCCTTTTCAGTTTCACACAACTAAGAACTATTTTGTTGGGCGTTAGACGCATCAAATTTTGCAGTCAATTGAGCTCCCAAGTCGTGAATAATAATGCCAAAATTTTCGATCTCTTGTCCAGTTCAACTCTTCCTTCTATTAAGTCTTTAATCCCATCTGCAATTTTCTCAAGTTGAGCCTCATAAAATTTCTAACTTTTCAGCTTGTTCTACCATCCAAGTTTGACTCAAAATCTCCTCTTTTTCAAATTGTTTCTCTCGCTGGTACTCGCCTTCTTCATTTAATTCTTCCGTATTGGCCTTCATTCTTGTGATTGCTGCCCTCATTCTTTTCATATCTTTTTTGATTTCATCATGTTGCTCTGCTACTTGCCTCAGAATATCCCTAATATATGCATCACGTTCCATATCCTGTACTTTATTGTCCCTATAAAACTCACAAACACTGTTAGAAATATCATAATAAGGGCTCAGAGAAGGATGAAAAGAATTAGGACAACCATCCCAATGGCCATATTAACCACCACATATATTACAAATATTCCACTCAAACGATTGAGATTGTGCGCACAACTCGCTCCTGGGAATATTCTGATAATTTTTCTACCAGTGGGGTCCTCCACAATATGGACAAGGATCATCAAAGTAAGAATAATCATCATTCAAACAATTTTTAATCAAAGATGTCATGTCAAAATAAGAAAAAAAAAATAAGAAAATTAAAAACTTGAACAAAATCAACTAAAAGCTAAACTTAGATAAACAATCAATAACTAAGTCCTTGGCGACGACGCCAAAAACTTGTTGTGACCAAACACACACGCAAGTATACGTGGTCGTCAAGTAATAAAGTGACTCGAAAGTCGTATGTCGAACCCACAGAGACTTAGATTGATCGTTCACTAAGCAAACTAAAATCACTTAATTGACCAAGATAATCAAGAGTGATGTTTTTCTATTAATCTACTATTGCGAAAATTAAACAAGTTATAACAAAATCAACAAGAATGCAAATGGGTATGATGAGACTTCAATTCAGAGGAGATGAAGATTCCAGGGTTGTGGTTGGTTTAACAATCCTATTAAGTTCAATAATCACACTCGTTAATCCGAATTATCTATGGTTGCTAGTGTATTGGGAAAAATTTACTCTGCATATTGGAGGTGACGTGTCATGACACATAGACTGGTCAAGCAGTCAAAGAATTAAGGTTGGTTAACAGATACGAGCAACAACAGATACGAGCAATAACAGATACGAACAAGTTAAATGGAGAAGGCACGACCAGTCATACAAGTAATTCAACGCTCGTACCTATTCAAGACATTTCAAGGTCAAAGATCGTGAAGAGTCAAAGGAATGAATCTGACAGCAAAAAAGAGCCCAGATACAACATTTAATGAGTATTAAATACTGGAAACATTAGAGAATATGTATTTAACATATATAATTGCATAACGTAACATTTAAAGTCATTAATTGCCCATAATTGTCTTATTATGGCAAAGGCAAAGTCTGTATTCCCAAAATGGCTATAAAAGGGAAAGTCACAAACATCTGTAAGAAAAAAAACACTATTGGAATATACTATGATTTACTTGCTTTCTGATTATATTATTCACAAATTTCTTTCTTTATATACTCTTTTCCGATTATCAGTAACCCGTGTTCTTCTAAATTCAAGCTTTGACCTAAAATCTAATTTTTGGTTAAATAAATTGGTTTCGTTACCGGGAATCTGATATTCAATTATATCTCAGCTTGATTTTCTTTGTGGAATCAACTATGTCGAACAACAATGACAATATCTAAGGAAACCCAATCAATCAGCAAAATCAAGGAGATCCGCAAAATGACCAAACACCACGAGACTCACCACGACAATCTCGTGAAGGCACTCCTGAAGGATCTCACACAGAAGAATGAGGTCAATTTGAAAATGCTGAAGCTATGGATGATGCCTTACAAAAACTTACCTGCTGTTCCACCCACACCTACTTCAAATAATAATACTTTGGAGAATCCTCGTTCTGGACTGGTTAATTCAGGCAGTGGTGGAACCCCCAGTGAAACACAGGAGGGAGACCCAGGTAATCCAATTAATTCCGATTTGGAAAATTTAGTGCTAACATTGCAGAAACAGCTTAGGGAGCAAAACGATCGCATAGAACAAATACCTGGAGTACCAACCGTGATCAAGGGAGTAGATATAGATAAATATCCTCAACAACCATGAAAGCCAAGTGCCGCCCCTCTCCCAATTCCAAAGAAGTTCAAGATGCCCGATATTCCAAAGTATGATGGAACAACAGACCCACGAGATCATGTTACTGCGTTTACAACAGGAGTCAAGGGCAATGATTTGACTAAACAGGAGATTGAATCAGTCTTGGTCAAAAAGTTTGGTGAAACACTCACTAAAGGGGCACTAACATGGTATTCTCTCTTATCTGAAAACTCTATAAATTCTTTTGCTGAGCTTGCAGATTTATTTATCAAAGCACACTCGGGAGATCAAAAAGTTAAAAAAAGAATTGAGGATATCTTCAAAATTAAGCAAGGAGATACAGAGCTGCTCAGAGAGTTCGTGGATAGATTTCAACGGGAAAGAATGACATTGCCACGAGTACCTGACAATTGGACAGCCATAGCCTTCACCAGCAATTTGAATGAGAGAAGTTCAGAAGCCACGAGGCGACTCAAGGAAAGCCTTCGAGAATTCCCAGCAACAACATGGAATGATGTCTACAACAGATACAGTACAAAGATGAGGATTGAAGAAGACATTATTTTACGACATAAAACAGAAGAAAAAGTAAGCTCAAGGCGTGTTGAAAATGAAAAGAGATCTGGTAAAAACAGATACGAGCCTTACATGGGACCTGCGGGAAAGGACTCACGGTCAAGGCAAGATAATAACAGGTACGATCACAAACCTAGAAACAGGGAATCAGGCTCTTCATCAAGATTCGGGAATGATCGGAACATACGCGGGTCACGAGACAATGATGGAAGTCTAAAGGCAAGGTTCGGTGGTTATAACTTCAACGTAAGCACCTCTGAACTCGTAGCTGTTTTAAGAAGCATGGGAGATAAGGTACGGTGGCCAAAAGAAATGCGATCGAATCCAAACAGACGAAACCCTGATCATTGGTGCGAATTTCATAACGATCACGGGTATAAAACAGCAGATTGCAGGTTTCTGCAAGGTGAAGTTGATCATTTGCTAAAACATGGGTATCTTACTGAGTTATTCAGTGAGAAAGGTAAACAAGCATACATGAAGAACAAGAAAGAGCCTCCAAAACCACCTTCACCCAAGAGAACTGTCAACGTTATAAGTGGGGGTGAAGAGACTAACAATGTATCATATAAAAAGGTTTCAAAAGTAACAATTACCCACGAGAAACGGCCTCGACATGTACTGGAAGAAGAGAATATCATATTCAATGATGCAGACGCCGAGGGACTCTTAACTCCGCATAACGACGCACTGATAATATCTTTACTTGTACATGACACTAACGTGAAACGAGTTTTGGTTGATCCAGGTAGTTCTGTAAATATTATTTTAATACGAGTATTGCGCGAGATGCAAGCAGAGGATAAATTGATTCCAAAAGCACATACTTTGTCGGGAATTGACAACTCTAGTGTTGTAACGAAAGGGGAAGCAATACTTACTACATTTGCAGAAGGCATCGTTAAAGATACCAAATTTCAAGTCATAGAAATGGAAATGGCTTACAACATGATTCTTGGGAGGCCATGGATTCATGACATGGATGCTGTTCCTTCAACCTTACATCAAGTTATTAAATTTCCATCTCCATGGGGAATACGTCAAATCAGAGGCATCAACAAACATCTAGAAGCATCAATTCCGTTGCAGATTCAACTGTTAAGGGTGAAGACAAATAGCAATTACAGAATTTAGGTGAGGGCAACACGTTGTCAACCTCACCTGAACAAAGGCAAACAGATATGGATTCGAGACCTGATACCATTCAAGAACCGGAGGAGAACGAGAACATCAAAACAACGATAGAAGAGCTAGAGGCCGTGGTGTTATTTATACATTGGCCCAAGAGAAAAGTGTATATAGGAGTTATTCTTAGCCCGGAGGTAAAACGTAAATTGATTGAATTTTTAAAAGCTAATGCAGATTGTTTTGCTTGGTCCCATTATGACATGACAGGGATACCACCGAAAGTCATGACCCATAAATTGAATGAAGATCCATCGTATCCTCCAGTCAAGCAAAAGAAAGAAAGCAAGAAACTTTCAAGAATAAGGTGATTCAAGAAGAAGTTCAAAAATTGCTAAAAATTGGTTCAATTCGTTAGGTAAAATATCCTAACTGGTTAGCTAATACTGTTGTGGTTCCTAAGCAGAACGGTAAGTGGCGAGTCTGTGTAGATTACACAGACCTTAATAAAGCCTGTCCAAAAGATTCTTTTCCTTTACCGCACATAGATCAATTAATTGATTCTACTGTAGGGCATAAGCTATTAAGCTTTTTAGATGCATATTCAGGCTATAATCAAACCAAGATGGATCTAGGAGATGAAGAAAAAACTTCTTTCATAAAAGACAGGGGGACTTACTGTTATAAGGTAATGCCCTTTGGTCTTAAGAATGCAGGTGCAACGTATCAGAGGTTAATTACACAAATGTTTCAAGAACATTTAGGTAAGACCATGGAAGTATATATAGATGATATGCTAGTTAAGACTCAACATTCGGAAGATCATATATCGCACCTGTCTGACACGTTTAAAATTTTACGAAAATATAATATGAAGTTGAATCCAGAAAAATGTGCATTTGGTGTGGCATCAGGTAAGTTTTTAGGTTTTCTTGTTTCTAACCGTGGTATTGAAGTAAATCCTACACAGATTAAAGCCATTGAAGAAATCCCTGATGTACTTTCAAACAAGAAAGAAGTTCAAAGACTGACGGGAAGAATCACCGCTTTGGGAAGATTCAATTCTAAATCATCAGAAAAACGTTTCAAATTCTTCTCGGCCCTTAAGAAGCAGGATCATTTTGAATGGGATGAGGAGTGTCAACAAGCACTTAGGGATTTGAAAACATACTTGTCAAATCCACCTTTGCTAGCAAAACCGAAGGCTGGGGAGAAACTTTTCATCTACCTTGCTGTTTCAGAAGTTGCGGTAAGCGCAGTTTTGGTTCGAGAAGAGCAGGGTAAACAATCTCCTATATACTATGTTAGTAAATCTTTGTTAGATGCAGAGACACGGTATCCACAATTGGAAAAACTAGCACTTGCTCTAATCATGGCATCTAGGAAGTTTAGACCATATTTTCAGTGTCATCCCATTGTTGTAGTGATTGCATACCCTTACGTAATATATTGCATAAACATGAATTGTCAGGGAGATTAGCTAAATGGGCCATAGAGCTAAGTGAATATGAAATCACGTACCTACCTAGAACAACAATAAGATCCCAAATATTAGCTGATTTCGTGGCTGACTTTAGTCAAGGGATGCAGTTAGAAGCTGAAAAAGAAGTACAGATACTTAATGGGGCTAATCCAGGAACATGAACCTTATTTACTGATGGCTCATCTAACGTAAAAGGTGCAGGATTAGGAATTGTTTTAGTACCACCTATGGGTGAAACTATTAGGCAAGCTATTAAATGTCATTCCATAACTAACAATGAAGCGGAGTATGAAGCTGTGATTGCAGGTCTAGAATTGGCACGAGAACTTGGCATAAATCAAGTGGTGATCAAAAGTGATTCGCAACTCGTGGTTAATCAAATGCTGGGGACTTACACAGCTAGGGAAGCAAGGATGCAACAGTACTTGGAAAAGGTACGGGAACTGATAAAGCAATTCCAAACTTGGAAGGTCACACAAATATCAAGGGATGAAAATGCTGAAGCAGATGCCTTAGCTAATCTCGCATCCGCAGCTGATGTGGCAAATGATGCAAATGCTTCAGTTATACATTTATTTCATTCAGTTCTCGAACCTAATAAGAATGAGGTAAATTTAAATAATTTAACTTGGGATTGGAGAAACGAAATTGTTGCTTTTTTACATTATGGTACCGTCCTTGATGACAAGAAACAAGCGCATGCACTTCGAAAAAAAGCTGCTCGTTACTGTTTAAAACAGGGGAACCTTTATCGTAAAATGTTTGGTGGTCCCTTAGCAAGATGCCTCGGACCTTCTCAAACGGAGTATGTAATGAGGGAAATACATGAGGGGCATTGCGGGAATCACGCAGGAGGAAGATCACTGGTGAGAACCTTGATTAGAGCAGGGTACTACTGGCCTAAAATGGAAGAAGAAGCGAGAAGTTTCGTGGCTAAATGTGATAAATGCCAGAGGTACGGTAATAATATGCACAGGCCAGCAGAATTATTACATCCAGTCATTGCGCCGTGGCCATTTATGAAATGAGGAATGGATATAGTAGGACCATTACCTCAAGCAAAAGGACAGGTAAAATTTCTTCTCGTACTTACCGATTATTTCACTAAATGGGTAGAGGCAGGAGCATTTAAACAGGTGCGAGAAAAGGAAGTTAAAGATTTTATTTGGCGAAATATCATCTGCCGATTTGGTGTACCAAAGGAAATTGTATGCGACAATGGCCCTCAATTTATCGAAGCTCAAGTCACAGAGCTTTTTGAGAGTTGGCAAATTAAAAGGATTACATCTACACCTTATCACCCAGTGGGTAATGGGCAAGCAGAATCAATGAACAAAGTCATAATCAACAATAAGAAGAAACATTTAGAGGAGTCAAAGGGTAATTGGCCTGAAGTGTTACCCGGAGTTTTATAGGCATATCGCACGACAACAAAGACGAGCACAGGTGAAACCCCTTTTTCTTTAGTTTATGGAGCTGAAGCACTAATCCCGGTTGAAATAGGAGAACCAAGCATAAGGTTCTCACAAGCGACATAGGAATCGAATGATGAAGGAATGCGGGTCAATTTGGATTTGTTGGAAGGCAGGAGAGAAGCTGCATTAATTAGAATGGCAACACAAAAACAAGTGATCGAACGATATTACAACAGGAAAGCACACCTGAGATACTTCAAAATTGGGGACTTGATGCTTAAAAAGATTTTTCAATCTACAAAGGCAGCCAACGCGGGTAAACTAAGTCCAAACTGGGAAGGACCCTACAGAGTTCGAGATATTGCAGGAAAAGGAGCATACGAGTTGGAAACGATGGACGGGAAGGTGCTTCCTTCACATTGGAATGCAGTTCATTTGAAGAGATACTACTTCTAAGGAAAAACCCACGGTCAAGTATCACCATGTTAAATTATTTATTTTTTGAATCGTTAAAATTTTAGTAACGGTTTTAGATGATAGGCAAAACGCTAACCCGTACTAAATGATGAGTCACGACCTGTAAGGCAAAATGGAATAAACTTAAATTCCTAGCCCAGGATTACAATTATCCTGATAGAAGTATACACGGGTTAAGCAGTCTTCATCTATAATCGCACCCCCGAGTCCCGTATGTACTTCCTTTTCAGGAAAAAGGACCAGGTGAAGGAGACTATCAAGTGCTCGAGGCTTCATACTTCAACACTCAAACACTTGGGGGACTACATAGTATATACAGTCACGTGTATAAAAAAAGCAAAGAAGATTTAGAAAATCAAGCCTAGAAGAATCAAGTGCGAAGTGAAAGTTATGAAGTAACGGCATTCATTATAGTATTCTTTCCCATGAGAACAATGGAGTCATCTCTCAAACTCTTCCTAATGTTTTGGAGCTAGGGGGACTATGTACTAAAACGGGTTATAAGGAAAAACCCGTATCTATTGTTCTTCTGTTGTATAAATCTGTTGCAAGGAAAACAGTTACGAAAAAGTTATAGATGTAATTCAAATACATGTAAAGTATTACTCAAAACTTGTCAAGGTTCAGAATAAAAACTTGTCGAAGTTATTGCAAAAAACATGTGTGTTCCTATTTCTTTTATCGTATGATAACACCACTATGAAGTTGAGACGTCTTCTTCATTAAGTGTCTAAATATAAAAGGGCCCTCTTTCATAAAACTCATGTTATTTAGTCATGGGATTAACAGAAGCATTTTTCAAAGAACAAAAATGCAGACTATTCTTTAAGTCCTTGAAAACAAAAGGGTAAGAATAGAACAAACGGAAGTTTAATGATAATAAAAAATTCTTAATATTTAAAACTAAAGACTAAAGTATAAACTTAGTCATCGAATTGTTTATACAAAATGCCCCATAACAAGACTTGGGGACTTATACCTCTAAAAATCAACCCTCAAGTGATAGCCAAGGGTTTGATTACAAAAACTCTCAAATGAATCCAAGAACTTTAAACACAGTTTTCCAAACAGGTACCTGCAAAAGGGGAATTTAAAACAGATGTAAATTTTTTCACTAAGAGGAAAGAATTGAAGAAGGATCATCAGCAGGCTCAACTGGAACAGCATCACCAACAGAAGCGGGTTGATTTTCAACCATTGGAGTATCAATAGACGAAGTTTCAACTTGACTTGCAACAAGGGGCACGGTTGAGATTGAAGAGGGTGCATCGGAAGTTTCAGCCAAGGGAGCCTCACTAACCGGAACTTCACCCACGGGAACATCAACTCCGGTAACTTCAGCTTCAAAAACTTCAATCGCGGGTGAAGGGAAGTCCAGTGGTTGTTGAGCTTTTTCAATAGTCTCCATCACCTTAGCTAACTATGACTCCAGATTAAAGTTTTCTTGGCTAGCTTCAACTAAAGCATCACGATGGGAGTTCAGAAAAGCCCAGCTTACATCAACTGCAACCTTATCTTCAAGAAGCTCATAATCTCTTTCCCAAGCAGCAATTTCATTTTTGAGACCTTCATTTTCATTCAGGCTGAGTTATAAGAAGCTTGGAGAGAGGCATGAGATTTTTCCAAGGACTGCACCTTGTCTTCAGAAGTTCGCAGATCTTCTTGGGTCTGAGTCAAATTTTGCATCAAATCTCCAGCATAAATTTCTTTTTGACTTAAAAGAGCTCTCAGCTCTCTAATCTCTTCACTTGTCTTAGATAATTGTTCTGAGAAAGAAGACTCGAGACGCTCTCTTTCTTTCTCAGCCTGACTTGAAGAAGCTTTGACAGCCGCAAGCTCTGAAGTTAATGCTTTTACCTGCTGTTCCAGGTTATTCTTGTTCTCTTGCAAATCTTCTATAGTAATTTGAGCACTATCAAATTGTTCCTTCCAATTAGCTGCTTCCAACTGAAAGTCACGAGCTCCCCTCTCTGAATCAAGGACAGCCTTTTCAGAGTCACGTGCCACCTTCTCTAATAAAGAAACTCTGCTCATCAGCTCTGTACCAATAAGGTTGGCCTGAAAATGATAAGGGAAGAAAAATTAGAATTTTTAGAAAAATTCTGGCAAATTAAAGAAAGAAGGGACATACCTTCAAGGTAGAATGAACTATGTCGTTCATCAGAGTCAGACAAATATGGCTATTCAGTTTTTCTTTCTCAATTGGGCCTATTAAAGGTTCAAGCCAAACATCCGCTTGACCGGATTTCCTCAAAAGGTCGTTGTTAGTAGGAGCTTCGATAGTCACGCTCCTCATAGCAATCCTTCTACTTGTAGAACCCACTTCTGTATTATGGACAGTAGAAGGAGGAGCGGTAGAAGAAGTAAAAACAGCATAGGGAGGTTTGGAAGCAGATGGAACAGGTAAAGAAGGAACCAAAGGCACAACAGAAGAAAGAAGAGAAGGAACTGAAGATATGGGAGTTGAAGAAAAAGATAGGGGAAGTTCATCCAAAACGGGTCCTAATCCACCACTCTCAAAACCACTAATGAAAAGTTGGTTAATCGACTCATGAGTGTCATGAGGGGTGGCAACGTCATCATCAGAGACAAGATTAACAGGCCCGGTAGGAGAAAGGTGATGAGAAACTTCAGCTTCGTCAGAGACGATACATCTCCTAACTCTTGGCCTTGTCACCAAGGAACCATCCTCTTCTTCTTCGTCGGAGCTATCATCGTCTGTGGTTTTCCTTTTCAGAAGAATATTCTGAGCACTTTCTAAGGAAAGTTGGGTTCCTAAGCGAGAGGCTGCAGCTGCTTCAGCAGTAACACCTCGAATAGCAAAACCTGACAAAGAGAAGGTTGAAAGTTAAAGCAATAAAGGGAAAAACTTTTACATATGAGAAAGACAAAAACTCATACCGTGAGTCTTTACTTTCCAACCATGACGATTGGAAATAAATTTCCAAGACCTAGCCTCCATAGGCGCAATCTTCAACAATTTATCTACCCAACCACGAAAATTGGGAATGTTCTCTACAACTCCCATGGTTGCTAAAAAAAGGGGGAAACAAAGTTAAAGAAATTGAGAAACTCGAAGGAAAGAGATACGAGAGAGATGAAAGACTTACGTGCAAAGTTCCACTTCTCAGGGAAGGGAACGTTTTGTTCACCCACTAAACCAACTGTGGGAGCAGCAACAAATCGGGCATACCAGCCACGATCCTTATCATCTTCTGGGCTCACCAAAACCCTCTTACTCCTAGCCACTAAGGTAAAGACGCCATTGCGAAAAAGTCTAGGGGAGTATAGATGAATTAGGTGAGGAAAGGTGAAATTAATGTTTGCCAAATTGGCCAGATACCTTAAACAAGCGACAACCCTCCATACCAGTGGGCCAATCTGTGCTAAACAAACTTTGAAGAAGTGACAGAAATCAAGAATCACTGGATCAATAGCTGGTTTAAAACCAAGAGTAAAAGGGTACGTGTAAACAAAAGAAAGACCAGTCGTATAGGAGGTAATTCTTTGATTTGGATTGGGGATTACAATGGGAAAATCGTTACTCTAGTGACAATCTTTGCGGACTATGGGAGTTAAATTCTCTATAATCAAAGTGGGGTAAGCATCGGTACGATCTAGACCAGAAACTTGGGTTTGAAGTGATTGTCTATCGTGATGAAAAGATAAGTCGTTTGGGACTATCTCTTCTACCAAGGGCTCCTGTAATGGTTCAGAGGCCTCCTTGCTCTTTGAAGATAATTTTTGGGAAAAAGAACCTCTAGTTCTAGAGGAAGAACCGTGACTAGGAGAAGGCATGGCTGAACCGCCACCACGAGAGGATCCTAAGCTGCGAAGTCTCCCACCCCTTCTATGTCTAACAGGGGCATTGGGAAAATTGTCTAAAATAGGAACTCTCTTAGGGTTAGGGTTCGAAGAAGACATGATGAGGAAGAAGAAGAAGTAAACAGAGATTTGCACAATTTAAGTGTTCGAGGGAAAAAAGTTTTGTGTCGAAGAAATTAAAAGGTAAAACTATATTTGTAGGTAATCATCAAAAAGTGAAAATGCAGTAATGGAAGGGTCACAATAATGATAACTGGTACTTCGTGAATAGTGGAGCAATAAAAAAGGACCTTAAAAGGGGTGCAAGTTGCAGCATCAACAAGGAGTTGACACGTGTGAAGAACATTAAATAGATGTGACCATTGAAGCGTCAATCTTGTCACAACATTAATGGTGACAAAAATTCTCCTTTATTGAAATCCACTTCCCAAATATTCAACTGACGAATAAATAGAAAGTAGGAGGACTATCTGTATTGGGAAAAATTTACTCTGCATATTGGAGGCGATGTGTCATGACACATAGACTGGTCAAGCAGTCAAAGAATTAAGGTTGGTTAACAGATACGAGCAACAACAGATACGAGCAATAACAGATACGAACAAGTTAAATGGAGAAGGCACGAGCAGTCATACAAGTAATTCAACGCTCGTACCTATTCAAGACATTTCAAGGTCAAAGATCGTGAAAAGTCAAAGGAATGAATCTGACAGCAAAAAAGAGCCCAGATATAGAATTTAATGAGTATTAAATACTGGAAACGTTAGAAAATATGTATTTAACATATATGATTGCATAACGTAACATTTAAAGTCATTAAATGCCCATAATTGTCTTATTATGGCAAAGGTAAAGTCTGTATTCCCAAAATGGCTATAAAAGGAAAAGTGACAAACAACTGTAGAAAAAAAAAACACTATTGGAATATACTTTGATTTACTTGCTTTCTGATTATATTATTCACAAATTTCTTTCTTTATATACTCTTTTCCGATTATCAGTAACCCGTGTTCTTCTAAATTCAAGCTTTGACCTAAAATCTAATTTTTGGTTAAACAGCTAGTTGACCGGATCGTTTATATGAATAGCATGTTTCTACAATACTGTCCGTCTATCCGTATATATCAACCCTATATTCCTATGATATTGAATCTATACATGAACGGATATAATACGCCATTCAACTAAACAAGACTGTTAAGTATATTCCTATCCTAACCGCAAAATCTTTCACCGAGCCACGGGTTCAGAAACAAGCTCTCTTTAATTCTACTCTAATCTAAACATGGCTTTCCCAAGCATAGCACAGATAGTAGGGTGAATTGGTAGCTACAACAATTCACAAGTTAACACTAGAATTAAAGAAACAACCACAAGATGATAATTCGAATTAACGAAGATGTAATTAGTAAATATTAACAATCATATCAACCACAACCCTAAAAACTAGAGTGCTTAGCCACTCATATTCGTAGTAACAACTTTTCAAGTATTTTGGATAAACAAATTACAAAGAAAAGATGAAGGAATGAATTAGAACTCGATGATTTTCTCCTCCAAAAGTTGTTCTACGTGATTTTTTGCCTCCAAATAATGTCCAACCCCTCAAAAATAGGTTTAGAACCCCTTTTATACATGTTGGGGACGTTTAGGGTTGAAATCCCCAAGTCCCAGCCGAATTAGGACAAAATTCGCCCTTTGGCGTCTCGCTTGGCGCCTGGAGCCATCCAGGACAGCAAACTTTTTGGTCTTCTGTCTTTGGCGTTTTTGGTTGGTGCCTAGCACCAACCTGGACAGTGAATATTTTAGCATGCTCTCAACGGCATTTTGGTTGGTGCCTAGCGCCAACCTGGGCACCAAGCTTATACTTCCTCCAAATACTTCCCTTTTTGACGCCAATTTGCATGCATACTCCCCAAATCACTTCCAATTGACTCCTACTCATAAAAATGCCATTATTAAGCTCGAGTCACAATTGTTCACACAAAACTTAACAAGATCGAGGTATAATGCAAGGCAAATTACCTGCAAAATCATGGATTTTTTTAGCCAAATATCATTTCTCTTACCATACAATGGCCACATCCCCATCCAAGCTGAAATCATTGCCCTTCTGAAAGGATTGGAACTTGCGTTCACAAAAAATCGAATTCCACTTATAGTGAAAACAGATAGCCAGGTATTACTACAATTAGTGCATGACAATTCTCATACTAAAGCTAATGCCAATCTTGTACATGATTGCAGGTTCCTATTAGATGCTCTGAACCAACCGGAAGTTAGACATGTCTACCGTGAAGGAAACCAAGTGGCGCACACATTAGCGAAGTTAGGGAGCAACTCTAACTCACATACTACTGCCGATCAGTCCGGCTCTATAATAACTCCTTTACTTTCAATGCATAAAAATAATCAGCGTCCCTGGGCGCCTTTATAAAAAAAAAAAAAAAAAAAAAAAGAACATCCAATTGCTTAATGGTACGCATAAAGGTAACGAGTTAAAATTGTTTGATACTGACTTAATTCTAGAGTTAACTAAACTAAATTTGGTGTATTCACTTGATATTAATAATTTTTATACTCGTATCTCTTAGGCTACAAGAATAACGTCAAAGGACAAAATAAATACTCTAATATGGAAGCACAATATTTCCTTTCCTTAAATAATTATGGACCAAATTTTATAAGATCTCTTAAAACCTAGTTTATAATACTTGATCTCCCAGTTAAAAATTAATTTCCATATTATAGAGATATCAAAATCTACTTGCATAGATTCTTAGCACGGTCTGTTTTAGGGTTATTTACCAATTACCATGTCCCTTGTTACCAATGAAGAGTGCTTAAATCCATTGCTTGTGAATGCGAAGCAAAAATCCCAGTCTACAAAAGGATTAAAAGTTCTTGCCATTGATGACAATGTGGTTTGTCTTAAAGTTCTTGGTTCTGTCCTCGAAAAATGTGGCTATACAGGTTAGTTTAAAGTATATAGTGACGTATGCAGGATTTTGATCGCGCAATATTTATCGGTCTATTGTCATAATTCGTTTTGAATACTCGTTTGTATTTGGGTTCTTGGGTTTCTATAACATTTTTAAACGAGAATCTATCGGAAACAGCCTCTCTACCCAGGGGCGGGTCCAGTGCATTAGTTACGGGTTCACGTTGAACCCAGTAACTTTTGTCTAAATCCTGTATTTGTATTGAAAAATTCATTAAATGTATAGAAATATTTAGCTTGGAATCCAATCAGTTAATCCAGTTATTATTGTATGTTAACTTGAGATTTCTGTAGGAACCCATAAGCTTAAAATTCTGGATCCGCTCTGTCTCTACCTTTAGGAGGTAGGGGTAAAATTTATGTATACATTACCGTCCTCATACTCCATACAGTGGGATGTTGTTGTTGGGATTCTATAAGGTTTTAATTCCTATTCAAAATTGAAGTTACTTTGCATTGTTTTTTAAGGGGTGTCGAATTATTCTATATATACATATTGTTTATTAAGTTAAATTTATACATGTATATTTAACTAATTTTTTTGACAAAACGGTGTTAGATGACACTCCTGGGTTCAAGAGTCTCCACACCTAATTAGAAGACAATATTTTATTTTTTGAAGTTTTCGGAAACGAAGTATAAAGATTAATCACAAAAAAACATTATTTTAATTTTTTGAAAGTTGCAAGAGAATTAAAAAAAAAGAAAAGAAAACCAAGTTGTTTGGGAAAGAGGGAAAGAAAAAGGGAATAAAGTTTGATCTTGATCGTTAGTTATCAGTTCTCTTTTTTTCTTTTCTTTTTAGTTTTATTAGTCGGTAAAATTTATGTTTACCTTTTTTTTTTTTTTTTTTTTTTTTTGTTTAAAATAATTTACCGAAGAGATAAGGATTTGTTGTATTTGCAGTGATGCCAATCTAATACGCAATTTTTAAGGTTTTCGATAAGTACGTCTAAAACCCTAACTAAATATTTTTCTTAATATGATGAAAATCTAGAACATTATCAAGATTCCCTCTTGCATTACAAACTCCTAAAATCTAGTTCATGTCTAGCAATTTTACCGCCCTAAACCTAAAGGGTAAAATTTTTTACACTATCAGAAAACTAAACTTGATAGTGTAAAAAAAATTATTCACTTATCAGTGCAAAAAACTTAAACTAAGAATTATGGGGAATTTCATTAATTTACTAATTAGGAGCCAAATTGTGTTGAATATTTTTTTGCAGTTACAACGACAAGAAATGCGAATGAAGGACTTGAGATGTTGAGAAAGAACAAAGAAAGCTTCGACATTGTTATAACTGATGTTGTTAGAGATGATATGGATGGTTTCAAGCTTTTGGAAGCTATTGGCCTTGAGATGGATATTCCAGTAATAAGTCAGTGTTCAATAAAAGAGAAATCCCTTTATTTTTATTTCTTTATTATGAATCCGGAATCTGAAACCCTAGTTTCGTCTAGGGATGTGGTGGATTAGATAAGATCCCTCGACCCTTAAAAAGATGCTTTGGATTTGAACTTTGGATATGGAGAAACCGTGTAAGCAGAGGTGGACCTGTATGTGAAGGTGACGGGGCACATGAGCGCTCTGCTCAACCAGATCCCTCATCAAACTTTTGATCTCAAGGGTTCCAAACAATATATATGACTGTTTTTTTGACATATATCAGAATTTTTGCTGAAGCTCATGTGGTCCGGTGATCCCCCTTCTAGAAGCATAGGTCCGCCTCTGTCTACAATGAACCATATACGATGCGAATCTGGTTTAGTGGTGCTAGTGAGCACCGGATACTAGATGGTTAACCAAAAAAAAAATGGTAATTAGGAAAACATTCTTACTAGGAGTTTCTTCAATCTCAGACCGTGAAGAATTTTTGCCCGAAGTTAATGCGATCCGGTGACCCCTCTTCTACAAGCATATAGATCCGCCTCTGTCTATAATGAGCCATATACGACGCCAATCTTGTTTAGTGTTGCTAGTGAGTACTGTATACCAGATGGTTATACCAAAAAAAAAGTGTTGCTAGTGAGTACTGTATACCAAATGGTTATACCAAAAAAAAAAAAAAGTTAGAAAAAGGTTCGTACTAGGAGTTTCTTCAACCCCAGATCGTGAAATCAAGACTTTTAGTTAAGGATGGAAGATTGCATCCGCCACATTCCTTAGTGGTCACAGTTTCTCTTTAATTTCTTTGTTACCCTATTATAACTGCATCAAAATATACAATTTTTTTTTTATGTTGATTAACTTTATTAAATTTCAGTGACATCTGCAAATGGTGACACTAGAACAATTGTGGAGGGAATCAAGAATGGAGCTCGTGATTACTTGGTGAAGCCTGTAAAAATGGAGGATGTCAAGAATATTATTCAGCATGTTACAAGTAAAAATACTATAGAAGAAGATGAGAGTCCCATATCAGGCAATGATACAAATATTGATACAAATGAATTGGTACAAGAATCAAGCACATTGCTTGTCAAAAGAAAAAGCAAGAATAGCTTACAATATGAAGATGAAGAAACAAACACTGGATCTAGTGGAGGAGAATCGTGTCCGCCTCGAAAGAAAAATAGAATGCGTTGGAGTAAAGAAATGCACCAAAAATTCTTGGATGCTTATTATCAACTTGAAGCAGATAGTCTTGATAGTAAGTTTCATTACATATTTAACTAAAAACCTCTAACTTGATTGCAGTATTTCATATATTCTGAGGTTATTCAGTATTTGATAGATTCAATCTTTAGGTTATTACTACTAGACTAATTATATTTTTAAGATCACGAGTTTAAAGATTTAGTGTGTTGAAATTTTAATGATTTTTCTGTATCATGTCTATTTCATAGGCGGTTTCATAATTTAATCTTGATGGTTCAACTTTGAGGTTTTTGCGACTCAACTCAAAGCATCTTTAAAATTGTGTGTTCACAATTTAATATTCATTAAAATATTAGTAGTTTTTTAACATACTGGTTCTTCCCCCCTCGTCTTCTTCCTCTCCGCCCCTTCTTCTTCTTCTTCTCACTCTTTCTAGGTCGAGGGTCTATTGAAAACGGCCTCTCTACCTTCAATAGATAGGGGTAAGGTGTGCATTCGCACTACCCTCCCCAGGCCCACTTGTGGGAATATACTGGGATTATTGTTGTTGTAGTCTTTTTACATGATGGGTCCGATTGAATCGTAGCAAGCACACTACATCTGCATTTGATAGAATGCTCTGTGTTGAAAGCGTTGGATTCAGTTGAACCCATTGACCACATGCTATATATTCAAAATTTAATATTTATTAAAGTCTTAGTACTTTTTCACGTATATACCTATATTACATGTCAAAAATACTACTATAGTCGATTGAACACGTAGTCAGAATACTACATCCGCCTCTAATAAATACTATACTCTGTATTGAAAGCGCAGTTGAACCTATTGATTATATGCTATATACGCCTCTTCGTGTGTTATACTTGATAAGTTAGATAAATTAGTGTTTAAAATTTTTTATGACATTTAATATGCAGAAGTTGTTCCTAAGAGAATACTTGAGATCATGAATGAACCTGGGATAACTAGAGAAAATGTAGCAAGTCATCTTCAGGTAAGTTAACACCGGAATTCTTTTAATAACTTTTTCCCCTTTATTCTATTCTTCATCTTTAAATTGGTAACAGATTTTACCTTTTCTTTTTCATTGTAGAAGTTTAGGAATGGCTTAAAGAAGCAAAATGCAATTTTGAACCAAGATAGTCACTGGAAATCTGATGCAAACAATATTGCTAGAAAATTACCTGAGACATCAAACAACAATATGTTTGCAAATCACAAGGCCTGTCTCGTGCCTCGAAACCAATATGAACAAGTATTGTTTCAACAAAATGCACTACCAGTAGGGAACTTTGCCCCGATAAGTACCTATTCGATGCTTGATAATCGCGTTTATCGTCCTGTTTTGGATGCTAATGCTCTTTCTCAGCCTGATTTAAAACGTTGGCGGAGAAAAATGGACGATGAGTTGTTGAAAATTCCTCATAATTATGCAAATTTTGGTTCTGGCCAGTTCTATCAAGATCCTGTATCAAGTGCTCCTGTTTCATTGAATTATGTTGGTACACCTTATCAAATGTTTGGACAAGTTTCAGTTTCACCTCAAATGACATATATTTCACCATTTGATTCAACTGGCCTTGTTAGTTCCACACCTGGTAAGTAACTCTTATATGTTACCTTTACTTACATTGCTATTTCAAGACTTTTATTGATTTCTTTTTTCCCGGGGATTCCAATTTGATGAGATTATTATTGAACGAAATTCTGTCTATGGCTTAAAGTTGTATATACTGTTACTATATGGATTCTTAAAACTATCAGTGTAGTTTAAACTGTGACAACATATTAGGTACTGTTTTTATAAGGTTGTATATAGATTTAAGTTAAGCACTAAAAGTGTAAAGATTTTGTAACGCTATAACAACAACAACAACAAACCTAGTGTAATCCCACAGATGGGGTCTGGGGAGTGTAATGTATACGCAGACCTTACCCCTACCCGTAGAAGGTAGAGAGGCTGTTTCCAATAGATCCTCGGCTCAAGGAGAGATTTTGTAACACGATCAGTATATTTTAACATGTTATAGCATGTTAGTCACCATTTTTATCAAGTTAATTAGCGGCTTACGATTACCTTATAAATGATTTGATTGTGTAATTATTTTTACATATTATATAAAACACTTTATATAATATGGTGAAGACAAGCTTGTTTTTTTTTAAACAATATATTAACTTCCATTTTCTCTTGTTAATTGCAGGACAGCTTGAAGGAGGGGATTTAGTTAGTTTAAATGGAAGAGGGGTTCCAGATTTTGGTGTAGGAGCCAATGGCTCTCCAATTAACTTTTCATTAGATGATGACCTTAGCACAATCGTACAACAGGTATTGGCATTTTTTTTTTCTTCCAAGTAGAATTCAGTTTATTACTTTATTCTCCCAAGTCAATTTCTGAAAATGGATCTTATAAATTAGACTAGAAATAATTTAGTTGCATAGCATCGATCATATAAAATTACACAATGTATAACGAATTGGATTAAGTCATATACACTGGCAATATAACAAATATTTTCACTAACACGGAAATTCAACATGTTATATTAGGTTCTCACACTATCTTCCAGGTTACCATATATAACTTAATATGAAAAGTTTGCTATTGTTGCCCTCTGGGCTTTGACCAAGTAGTAAGTGAGTTCAAATCCTGCCGCAGACAAAAACTTGATATTTAGGTGGGAGATAAATAGCAGAGTGGGCTTATTGGTTTTTTTTCTTTTTTCTTTTTGGTTTCCGACCCGGTATCCGGTACCTGCATTGGAGTCCGACTATATCCGGATTCGCACCGCGTAGGGCCCCATTCGGGGAGAAGCGCTCCCTACCAAGGATTTTTTCATACCCGGGGCTCGAACTTGAGACCTGTGGTTAAGGGAATTGCAGTTCTATCCACTGCACCACATCCTTTGGTGGTATTGGTTGAGTCTCAAACAGTGCGCCAATATCCTCAGAATTTTTTTGATTATAATAAAAAGAAGAGCTACCTATTATTGTAGGTCAATTTTATCCATTAAAATACTTAAAAATACTTGTACATTATGAGTGCACGTAACATAAATTCTTTACACACACATGCATACATATATATCTTTCATAAGAGTTATCATATGTCATATATACATGTGCGCAAAGACATTCAAAATATAGAGGCAATGAGTACCGAGTGGATGCAATTTATTATATTTGAATTGTTGTACACTTTTCAAAAGTTTTTTTTCTTACACATTAAAAATTGTATCTCTTCTGATTATTTTTATTATTTTGTATATATGATCAATACTAAAATATCTATGACTTTGCAGTTTCAGGATATTTCAGCTCCAAGATTGTAAAGGGGTTCTAATGCTGGCTGCAGATTACACAGTGAAGTAGCTCAAGAAGTCAAATTACCATTTTTAGAAGATAATTACTCTAAATATTCTGAGTTTCTGCATATAAAAAGCCACTTTTACGAAGTGAATTATTAGTCATCTAGTAACTATTCTCCCCCCATTAATGTATTTAGTGCATGTCTATTAGTATTTATATTTTAATTTTTCCTTTTTCTCAAATTCTAGCCTTTAGTGAATTATTGTGATGGTAATTCGCACCATGGCTTGTAGAATTAATTGTATTCCTTTAAGATTAAGGTAATTGACAAAAAAGAAGGGAAAAAAAAAAGAATTTTTTCATTGCCTCCGGATGATTATTTCTGTTATTATGGAACCGAATGTACATGATTTATACCTTAATTAATTATGTATTCAATTATTTGTTGATTAACTTGATTAGGAACAATGTGCTACAATGGTTAATAAAATAATAATCTATTAGCATAGTGCAACTTTTTTTTATTTTTAAACAAATGTATGTATAAAAAAGTCATGCACTCTTATTAGATAATAACAATAACTACGGGTGTGTTTGGTACGAAGGAAAATGTTTTCCATGGAAAATGTTTTCCTAGAAAATGTTTTCATGGACAATGAGTGGTTTTATCATTTAATTTCTTTTGTTTGGTTGGTGAGTGGAAAATATTTTCCGGAAAATATTTCTATTGTTTGGTTAGAGAGTAGAAAATATTTTTTTTAGGAAAATACTTTTTATGCAACTCTC
>NC_031999.1:45325953-45414326 GCF_001879085.1 Nicotiana attenuata
ACAATCAAGACACACAGATCCATCGAAGATACAGATACAAGTTCAAGGCAACACAAGAGCAAGTTTTGAAGGCATAGTAGGATCTTTTGTAATTCATAGATCATAGCTTAGGCTAGCTTCTTTTGTTTTACCACGGTGTAATAAGGAGGTCAGCGAGCAGTAGCAGCAGCAACAGCAGTGAAACCATAGCTCTTGGTAGTCCCAGCTACCAGACATTCCTGAACTACACTGACCTGATTCCTGTATAGCCCGGGATATGTAAGCAGCCTTTGAAGCAAGGTGCGGTCAGCTCTTTCAAAAATGCTTCACACGGAATATGCGAACGGGCAAAAATCGCTCATTACCGCTCACTTGTCTTTGCACGAAAACTCTTCGTGTTTCCGGGCAAAGAGGGGCAGCTGTGAGCACGTGATTTTTGCCCTAAGCAAATTATTCCAAAAGTTTCAAATAAAATAATTTTACAATTTTTGTGGGTTTTGTTGAATTTGGTGTTAATTGATTGCATGATAATTCATATTAAAAATACAAAAATATGCATTTGCATTTAGGTATTTAATTTCACATTTTTAGTATTAATTAGGTATTAATTTATTTTAGAATAAAAATTAAAGAAAATCACAAAAAATAGTTTCTTTGCACTTTTACTTGTTAACTGTTGCATTTATCTTTTAAATAGAATTTTAAGTAATTTCAGGAGTTGAATAGTTTAATCTCGAATTATATTAAGTACTGGTTTTAATTTTTATATTTTATAAAATCAGAAAAATACAAGATAAGAAAATAAGCATATTTTTGTACTTAGACTCGATTGTTCACTGCATGCTTTTACTATCCCTTATATGGCAATAATCAGTCTGCTTCCAAACTGATTTTCTTTCCTTAATTAGACCTGCTGCTACCCATTAGACAGTGATTCCTTAATTAAAGGGGAATGACTTGGGTAATTGATTCTGACTTGTGATTGTTTCCATGTTTGTATCAAGACTTTACTTATTACCTCTCCTTCACTCGTTTTCAAAAAANTTGGAAAATGTTTTCCTTTCTCTTGATAAGGAAAATATTTTCCTCCAATTGAAGGAAAATGAGTTGATAAGGAAAATATTTTCCAAAATATTTAAGCCAACCAAACATGAAAAAATTAGAAAATATTTCCCGGAAAATGTTTTCGTTCGTACCAAACACACCTTACATCTCAATCCCAAGTTAAGTAGTGAAATATTAAAAAGTAACTTCGTCTTTCACTAGATTTAATTTTTAAATTTGTTTTTATCTTTTTGTTAGAAAAGTGATATAGAGTCCGGATAAATAAGAATCCTACGCTTTTAAGATACGTATATGATCTAAAATATGATCGAGTGAAAATATATCAGTGTTTTATGTCTTTAAGGATACCTGCAAAACATCGGTAGTTTGAAATGTTTAAGAAATCCGTACTTTTATCAATAGCATAAAAATTAGACTAACTTAATATCAAAGATCAATATCCAAAAGATATAGGGTCTAAATTTCATAAGTTTAAACAATGATTTCTAACTACGAAAATCTCAGTCTATGGGAGAATCAGGATCTGAAGCTTCCGTGTTTGAAATCTTAATACTTTTAAGCTTACGGGAGCAGGAATAGTCGTTTTGTACATATTTAATGAATATCTTATGATAGCTATTACGATTTAGACTAAAACTATTGAGTCTCGCTGAACCCGTAATATAAACTCTAGCTCCGAAGACATAAGAAGAAGCAAAGAAGAACCCTATCCCCATCCATAAACAAAAAAAAGAGAAAAGAAAAGGAGAAAGTAGAATAACAGAAGACTGTTGAAACCAAAATCTTGTTCAACCAACAAAAATTAATTCTTGTTGACACAAAAAGAAAAAGAAAAAAAAGTAACAAGAAAAGAGTTACAAACGCAATATATTCCTCCATCATTTTCTATATTAGTTGAGGTAACACTATAACAATAACAACAAATCCAGTATAATCCCACAAGTGGGATCTAGGGAGAGTAATGTGTACGCAGACCTTACCCCTACCCAGGGGCGGATTTAGAGGGGGTGGAAGGGTGTTCATTCGAACCCCTTCGCGAGAAATTACACTGTGCATTTAAGGCAAAATCCATTTTATGCCTCTATATATTATATTTTGAATCCCCTTAACACATCCCAAAAGCGTAGCTCAATGATTAAGGGGGTTCAAAACTATTGTGAGGTCGTTGGTTCAATTCCCACTGGCTGTAGTCTCTTTTAATTTTTTAGTTTTTTTTTTTCTTTTTTGAACCCCCTTAGCAAAAATCCTGCTTCCGTCACTACCCCTACCTTGAGAAGATAGAGAGGCTGTTTCCAATAGACCCTCGGCTCAAGGAAAGATTTTGTAATGCTATCAGTGTATTTTAATTAGCATGTGATAGAATGTCGGTCACCATTTTTTTTTTATCAAGTTACCAAGTAATGCTTATCGTAGAGGCTTACGATTACCTTATAAATGATCTGATTGTGTAATTATTTTTACATATTATTTAAAACTCTTTATATAATATGGTGAAGACAAGCTTGTTTTTTTTTAAACAATATGTTAACTTCCATTTTCTTTTGTTAATTGCAGGACAGCTTGAAGGAGGGGATTTAGTTAGTTTTAATGGAAGAGGGGTTCCAGATTTTGGTGTAGGAGCCAATGTCTCTCCAATTAACTTTTCTTTGGATGATGACCTTAGCACAATGGTACAACAGGTATTGGCATTTTTTTTCTCAATCAGAATTCAGTTTATTCTCCCAAGTCTATTTCTGAAAATGAGTCCTATAAATTAGACTAGAAATAATATAGTTGCAAATGTGAGCACTTGATTTTTGCCCTAAGCAAATTATTCCAAAAGTTTCAAATAAAATGATTTTACAATTTTTGTGGGTTTTGTTGAATTTGGTGTTAATTGATTGCATGATAATTCATATTAAAATACAAAATATGCATTTGCATTTAGGTATTTAATTTCACATTTTTAGTATTAATTAGGTATTAATTTGTTTTAGAATAAAAGTTAAAGAAAATCACAAAAATAGTTTCTTTGCACTTTTAATTGTTAACTGTTGCATTTATCTTTTAAATAGAATTTTAAGTAATTTCAGGAGTTGAATAGTTTAATCTCGATTATATTAAGTATTGGTTTTAATTTTTACATTTTTATAAAATCAGAAAAATACAAGATAAGAATACAAAAAAAAATAATATAAAATGAAGATGAAATACAAAAAGAAGGTGATTAATTGAATTTAAATAAATTAGGCCATCAGCCTTGGGCTAAACTGAGCCCAAAACCCCTCAAAACACCCCAAGCCCATCTCATTGACCCAGCCCTATAACCCTGGTCCGGTCCATCCATTCCAAAAATCAAAACGACGCTGTTTTAGGTGTCAATCAATCCTCACTGTCCATTGCTTGCAATCCAACGGTCCAAACTCACTTTGCAATAATTGATAAAAGTGTCTGAAAATCCATTAACCCTAAAAAACATATCCTTCTTCCTCGTATCTCTCCTTCTCCGCCTCCCTCACTGTTACCTCGTCGGAACCCTACCGCCGGCGAGCGTGACCTAAGCCAATGGCTCCCAAAAACACACCATCACACCGTCTTAACACCCTCTTCTCGAACGTGAGCTTGGTTTCCCTCAAAATCCACTGATTCGTCTCAAACAACCCAAACCCTAGCTGCCGCCGGCGAACGCCGGTCACCCCAATGGCCACCAAAATAACACCCCAGCTTCCCCTTTTCACCCTTTTTTCCAAATATGCAAATGGTCTCCTTCAAATCCCAGCCAAAAGCGTCAAATATTAAACCAAAGATTCTCCGGCCAAAATCCAAAGTATGCCAAATAGTCCCAAATTAACACCCTAGGTTCACCTGAGTCTCCTCTACCTAATTCCGTTAACCTCATCCCTCGAATATGGCCGGAAATTCTCAAATCTCAATTTTTAGTTTTCCGGCCAAAAACCCTAGATGTTCTGAAATGATTCAAATGGATGTTACAAGGTCCCAGGGCTTCCTTAGTAAGGTTTCTACTATTGTCAGCATTTGAATTTCGCCAGACAGGGTCGAATTGAGACTGCGAGACTTATCCGGATTTTAGTGAGTTCTTTTCTGTTTGATTGATATTTAGTTTTGTTTTTGTTTTGATTGCATGTGATTAAAGAATGTTGCCAAGTTAATTTCTGCTTCTTTCTTAGTCTTACTTGTTTCCAAATCCATTCTGCCTCTTAGTTATTGAGGGTAATTAGTTGATTCATGTTTGTTATTTGTTCATTTGGGTTCACATATTGATGCGTAATCGTTCAGTGTTAGGATTGTTAGTTGATAATTACATGATTAGTTTAGTGGAATTCTTCAATAGTGATTGTTTTAATTAGTAATCTGATAGTTAATTAGCTTGGTTTGGTTCAACGATTAGATAATTCTCTTTTGTTATTTTTGGTTAATTCCAGGGAATTGGTTATAGTTGATAGTTAATTAGGATAAGAAAGGGGGCTGGGGTCTAGTTAGGGTAATTCAATAATTCCAGAATAAGGGTAGGGGCAATTGGGGTAATTCATGGTATGGAATCTAGCTAGAATTTCCTAGAAGCCTCTAGGTGTGGGGTTAAGGCACATTTCAGTTAAATTAGGGTGTAGACTTGAGCAACAAGTTAGAAAATAAAGGGGCTACCTGGTAAATAAAGTATTTTGAGGGCTGCCCTCCCTCATGCCNCAGTGAGGGTGGGTTTTGGCGGGGGATAGCAGGGTGGGTGGTGACGGAAAAAGAAAATTGAAAGTTAAAAAAAAAAAATTCCTTTTTTGAGAGAGAGGNCCAAAATCCAAAAACATTAGAAAATCAGTAAAAACCCAAAAAATATTACCGTTTTATTAGATAAACCTAGTTAATTTTGATTTTTAATTGTTAAATTCCATTCTTCTAAGTGCCAAAGATTTCAGAGATTCATTAGTGGAGTTTTCGAACAAATTTTGAGTTGGATTGATTTGATTTTGGTTGATTGTTGAGCTGCTGAAATTTTCAGAAGTGTTTAAGTGCAATTTCAAGTGATTTTTAGTTCAATTAAGCTGAGTTTGGTTGCCTATTGAGTGTTACCTTTCTATACTTCCTCCTGGGATATTTGAGAGTTTGTTTGGGTCAAGCTGGATTTTATTGCTGTTGTTGTGGCTGTTAGTTGCTGAAACTTCACTGACTTCCTTTTCCTTCTTTGCTTAAATCCAGGTACACATTCTGAAATCACTGATGTAATTTTCAATTGGATTGAAATCAAGTAGTGTTCCAGATTTATGTTCATTCCAGTAGCTGAAATCAAGTTCAAATGACGTTTAGATACTTAGTGTTAATTTGTTTAAGTTGTAATATCTGTTAGTTGTTTAAATTCGAATTGTTTGTTTAAGGATTGATTTAGATTGTTTAATTTGTAATGGACTGTATAATTGAGACTGTCTTAGGTCAATTGAACTGTTTTTGCTATCATTTCCGTAATAGGTTGGTAATTAATTCATAAAATCTGTTTTCAGAAGTTAAACTTGAAATAATAGTAATTGTAGTTCATTCACTTAGTTTAAATGTTTGGAATCAGAATATAATTAGAATTGGAAACTAATTCAGGAACTGTGCATCTATATCAATGATTAGTTGCTCGANACGTTAATTGTAGTGTTAATAATCGAGACTTGATTTCACACCTTAAGTTTGATTAATGTGTGTTGAATAATGCTTTAATACGTACAGGTTTGAGCATTGTAAAAAATATATATAGAATTGAAGTATTCATATCCTTTTGAGTAGAATAAGTTGAAACAATTTCAGTGGGCAATTGTTCTAAGTGAACTGATACCTTGTTGGGTATAACGATTTGGGCTTAACAGCCCTTTTCAAAAAGTTGAAAGCGTCAGTCTCTATAATGAACAACCCATAACGAGGAGCCCAGGTCCGGTTTTGAATGTCTTTATGCTTTTGGGCTTGGGCTGTGGTTTATAACTGGTCACATATAGATATAAGGGTTGAGGTTTGCTCTAATCCATGTAATAAAATAATTAGGACTTTTCTTAGAAACAAAAAAAAAAAAAAAGAGAAAAATCATAATTGCATTAGGTTTGTCTTTTAAATAATAAATGAGACGAACCTCGCTTAATAAACCGCACAAATTGTGGGGCCCTCAATAATTGATTATATTAAAAATACGTAGAATTCGAGATTGGCCGTTTAGCGAATTTCACGGCTCTCCCCAAAATAATAACGCGTTAGTCTCTTTAGGCACAGTTCTAATAAAAATTACCTTCCTAAAACTCGGGTGCACATTTATGTGACCCAAATCCAAATCTCAACGGAGTCGAAATGTGTTGACAACCACGGGTGCACTGGTGCGACGTGGTTCGAAACGCATTTTCACAACGTTGCAATTCTTATTAAAATAAAAATAAAAGCAGGGTACGAATAAAAAGCACATAAGCTAGAACATGTTTTGGAAATCAGATAAAATCAAATACAACAGTAGAGCGACCGTGCTAGAACCACGGAACCCGGGAATGCATAATACCTTCTCCCGGGTTAACAGAATTCCTTATCCAGATTTCTGGTTCGCGGACTGTTAACAGAGTCAATAATTTCCTCGGTTCGGGATTCAACCGGTGACTTGGGACACCATTAATCTCCCAAGTGGCGACTCTGAAATCTTAATAATAAATCCCGTTCCGATTGTCTTTTAAGTGGAAAAACTCCTTTATTATACCCCTTACGTGGGTGTAGTAAGAAAAAAGGAGGTGTGACAGCAAACACATAGCTTATATAAAATTACACAAGGTATAACAAATGGGATTAAGTCATATACACTGACAATATAATAAATACTTATATTAAGGGAAAAATTTAACATGTTGTATTAGGTTCTCACTTTATCTTTCAGGCAATGGCGGAGTCAGAACTTTTACCAAGGGGTTTCGAAATATTAAAAAGTAAACACACAAAAAGTCATGGGAATTCAACATTTACTATTTATGCATAAAAATAATTTTGATCTTATATATACAGTATAATAGCAAAGGGGGTTCGGACTCCTTCCACCACCCTAGCTCCACCCCTGCTACCAGTTTACCATATATTGCTTGACAATTGACATGAAGAGCTATTGTTTCCCTTCCTCTGGGCTTTGACCGAGTAGTAAGAGCACAAAACATGATGTGCGAGTAAGGCATCTGAGTTTGAATCCCGTTGCAGATAAAAACTTGGTATTTAAGTAGAGATGAATAAAACAGCGGGTTTATTATTTGTTGTCTCGAATCATGAGCCAATATCCCTCGGGAATTTTTCGTTTAAATAAAAAAAGAGCTAAATATTGTTGTAGGTCAATTTTATTTAATAGTGTAAAATACTTATAAGAGTACATGCAAAAATAGATTCTTTACACACACACATAGATACATATATTATCTTTCAATAAGAGTTATCATATGTCATATATACATGTGCACACAACATTCAAGATTTAGAGGCAATGAGTTTTGAGTGGATGCAATTCATTATTTTTATCTGGTTGTACACTTTTCATAAATTATTTTCTTACACATGAAAAATTGCTTTTTCTCTTCTGATTATTTTGATTATTTTGTATAATTTGATCAGTACTAAAATATCTATGACTTTGTAGTTTCAGGACATTTCAGCTCCAAGATTGTAAAGAGGTTATAATGTCTGCATATTACACAGTGAAGTAGCTCAAGAAGTCAAAATTACCATTTTTTTTATATTTAATTCCTCTTAATATACTGAATTTCTGCGTATAAAAAAACATTTATACGAAGTAAATTATTAGTCATCGAGTAACTCCTTTCCCTTTTAATGTATTTACTGAATGTTTTACTAGTGTTTATATTTAAATTTTTCCATTTACTAAAATTCTGGACTTTAGGGAATTATTTTGATGGTATTCGCAACATGGCTTGTAGAATTAATTGTGTTCCTTTAAGAATAAAGAAATTGACAAAAAAGAAAAAAGAGAAAGAATTTTCGATATTTCCGGAGGATTATTTCTGTTATTGTGGAACCGAATTTACATGATTTATACCTTGATTATGTATTCAATTACTTGTTAATTAACTTGGTTAGGAACAATATGTTACAATGGTTAATAAAATCATAATCAATTAGCCTAGTGCCCGCATTATCTTTTTATTTTTGAACAAATATATGTATCAAGTCAACTAGCTATAAATGTACGCACTCTTATTGGACAATAACAATAACTGCATCTTAATCCGAAGCGTTTTTTTGTATATATTGAATTATTAAAAAGTAATTCTTTCACTAGATTTAATTTCTAATTTTGTTTTTATCTTTTTGTTAGAAAAGCGTTCTAGAGTCCGATTAAATAGTATCCTACGATTTTAAGATGCGTGTATGATAAAAAATATGATAGAGTCAGAATATATGAGTGTTTTATGTCTTTAAGGTATACCTGCAAAATTGATAGTTTGAAATGTTTATGAAATCCGTATTTTTATCTGTAACATAAAAATTAGACTAACTTCATATCAAAGATCAATATCCAAAAGATATAGGGTCTAAATTTCATAAGTTTAAAGACTCTATTTATAGCTTCAAGAAGAAAATTAAAGAACTGAACTTAATAGTTTGTACGGGGTAAAATCGTTTATATTAAATACTCGTGTAATATAGCGATATGTGGAACCGGAGACAGAAGGAAAGCGAGACAGGTGGAAATCAAGACCAGAGGCAGCAATTTCGGTTGGCATCGGAAAGCCCCCGGAGGGAATATTGCCAGTGAAGACAAATGAATGTCTGCCACCCGATAGCATTCAATGAAGATTATTCTGCAGTATCAAAATACACAGTCCGTTATAGAGAATTTGGCATTCATAACCTGCCGTTACACATTCTTTAATGGCCCTCCATAATTGTCATTAGTGGAGCTTGATCCTAGTATCTTGTTCCCTAGGTGCAACTATAAATAGTAACTTCAATAGCCATTGTAAGGAAAGGAATTTTCTCACAAACTTATGCTATGTATTGTTCAAAAGCTCAATAATATCTTATTTCTTGTCTATTGATATTCGCATTACTGCCTCCGGAAGCTCTGCTCCTGGAACCAAGCTATCTGCTCCTTATCTCGATTTCAACGCAAAGTCTTGCATTTTATTTAATTTATTTTTTATTTTGGGATCAAATCGATTCGCTTGTCTATAAACCACGTCACAAATTTAACTGTACCGTTTTATGGGTAATCAGTTTTGCGCCCATCGTGGGGCTTAGACAGTTGCATAATTGAGTTGATCCTTGCATCTATTACTAACCTATTTAATTCTTTGTTTCTTAGCGAAAAGTCGTAAAAAATGGCAGATAATGATGTCAACATCACGCACAACGTTGAGCCCCAAGAAAATCAGCCTCAACACGAAGATTCGATCAGCGATACCCGCAACGAGGGGCATGAAGCCACACCGGTACATGGCGGGCAATATCCACAACATGTTCGGGAGGCAACTCTTGATGATGCTGAAGACGAGCACGTTGCGAAAACAATGAGAATCTTGAGGGAACAACAAAATGCTATTATGGGCCATCTCTCGCGACAATATCAGGTCATGACAGAGTTGAGGCAGGCGTTATCGAGTGCTTCCAACAACGCGAATGGAAGAGGTCCAGTTCCTCCCGTGCTCCCGCAAACCAAACACCACAAAGGGTTGATAACAACATCCCGATGGGTGAGGTCGGCTTCGACAGGGCCGAGGGGAACGTCAGCGGATCTTGTAACAATAATGAGAATGATCCCTTTAAAATCGAACTCATGCGGTATATGATGGAAATAAAAGCCCGAATGGATCAAATATCAGGCGCACCACCAGTGTTGAAAGGACTGGACTCAAAGAAATACACCCAGTTGTCGTTCAAACCAAGCGCGGCACCGGAGATAATCCCGAAGCGGTTCAAAATGCCAGACATGCCAAAATATGATGGGACCTCGGATCCTCAGGAGCACATCACCACCTATACAACGGCGGTGAAAGGAAACGACTAAGCTCCGCACGAGATTGAGTCAATCTTGCTAAAGAAGTTCGGAGAGACCTTTACGAAGGTGGCCCTGACATGGTATTCATTTTTACCGGAGCACTCAATAGATTCCTTCGAGATGCTTGCAATTTTTTTTATCAAGGCCCATGCCGGGGCCAGGAAGGTGCATGCCTGAATGGCCGACATATTCAGAATTGCGCAAGGAGAGTCCGAGTTGCTGCAAGAGTTCGTGACCAGATTTCAGAAGGAAAGGATGCTGCTATTAGTCGTGCCAGACGAATGGGCAGCTAAGGCATTTACTAAAAGGGTGAATCCAATGAGCTCTGACGCTTCCCGGAAATTGAAAGAAAGCCTGCTCGAGTTCCATGCGACAACATGGGTAGATGTCAACAACCGCTATGAATCGAAGCTAAGAATATATGATGACCAGCTCAGTTCCCAGCATCAACCAAGGGTCGGGACCGAGAGAAAAATAAGGAAAAGATGAAGGATGATTTCGACACAGATCGACGGACTTCTAGAGGTCAATTTTTGCCCTACGAAAGGACCGAAGGATGCAACAGAGGTTTCCGGTACGCGGATAGGTTCACTACCGATAGGAGAGCAGATTGTGGCCGGGATATCGTTGCAGGACAAAGAGGTATCGTCCTCCCAGGATTCTACCTACCCTAGATTGTCTGAGTATAACTTCAATGTCAGCATAGTGGAACCGATGAGGAACATTAAGGAAGCACGGTTCCGAGGCCGATAAGATCCGACTCCAGTCAGAGGGATCCTAATCTATGGTATGAGTATCATGGGACTAACGGCCACCGGACTAGGGACTGTCGACATCTGCGCGGGGATGTGGCGACATTGTTAAAAAATGGCTATCTCCGAGAGTTCTTAAGCGACCAGGCTAAGAACAACTACAGTCGCAACTAGGATAATTCGGAACCCTCGAAAGCAGGAGAAGATCCTCCTCGTCTAACGATCAACATGATTTTTGAGGGAACGAGATTAATGGTGCAACCTTTTCGGCAGCAAAAAAGACAAGGTATCGGTGACCCGTAACAAGAGACTCCGAGAAGTCGCCGAGGACGATATCACCTTTACGGAGGAGGACGCAGATGGACTCCTGCTACCACACAATGATTCCTTAGTAATTTTCGTAATGTTTTAGATTTTAAAATTAAATGTGTTTTGGTGGACCCAGGAAGTTCACCCAATATTATCCAATGGAGAGTGCTGGAATAAGTCAAGCTAACCGGAAGCATCATTCATCCACAAAGCTCGTCGTCGGGTTCAACTTAGCAAGCGTGACAACTCAAGGGGAGATTCTGCTACCCACGAATGCCGAAGGGGTAATGAAGACGACCCTGTTTGAAGTAGTAGATGGCTATATGAGCTACAGTCTTATTCTTGGAAGACCTTGGCTACATGAGATAAAGGATATGCTGTTAGCTTACCATCAACGTCTGAAATTCCCAACTCTAGAGGGAAATAAGCAAATAAGAGGAGATCAATCGGCGACAAGGGAGATGAATGCGATCTCGGTTTCCAGTAGCAAAGGGAAGGAACATGCGGCATAGCAATTACAGGGACCGACGCCTGCCCCCAAGCCAAATAAAGTCGACAAAGGAGGGGAGTCATCAGAATCCTATCAGGTACCCGAAGAAACAAACGCAACCAAATTCACAGCGGAAGAACTCGAACAAGTCGCATTGTTCAAAAAATTCTTGGAGAGGAAATTCCACTTGGGTCAGGATTTATAGAATTTCTAAAATTTGATGTTGATTGTTTTGCATGGTCGCATACGGATATGACATGTATCCCACTAGAGGTGGCCGTGTACAAGTAAGCATACATCCTAACATCTCTCCGATAAGGCAGAAGAAACTCTTAATCAACGAGCTCAGAAACATGTTTGTCAAAGAAGAGGTAACTCGATTGCTTGATATCGGTTCAAAGCGGGAGGTAATGTATCCTGACTGGCTGGCTAATATAGTAGTAGTACCAAAAAAGAATAATAAATTTTGCATGTGCGTAGATTATAAGGATCTGAATAAGGCGTGCCCAAAATACTCATTCCCATTGCCAAACATTGATCAAATGATTGATGCGACGATCGAGCACGAGTTGATGAGTTTCATCGATTCCTATTCCGGGTACAACCAAATCAAAATGAACCTGGAGGATCAGGAAAATACTTCATTCATAACGAACTTTGGCACATATTGCTATAATGGGATGCCTTTCGGGCTTTAGAACGCTGAAGCCACTTATCAGAGGCTTGTGAACAAATTGTTTGAAAAGTAAATAGGGAAAACAATGGAAGTTTACATAGATGATGTGCTGGTCAAGTGTTTGAACGCAGGTGATCATCTTAAAAACCTCCAAGAAATCTTTGACATCCTAAGAAAACACAACATAAAGCTTAACCCCGAAAAGTGTGCATTCAGAGTCAACTCCGGTACGTTTGTTGGGGTTCCTGGTGTCACAAAGGGGGATCGAAGTCAATCCCGATTAAGTTAAAGCCATTGAGGACATTCCCGATCAACTATCAAATGTGAAAGAGGTTCAGAGGTTAACAGGCAGATTGACCGCTTTAAGCAGGTTCATTTCCCGGTCTGCAGAAAAATGCCATCACTTCTTCTCACTTCTGAAAAGAAGAACAACTTCGAATGAACTCCGGAATGCCAACAGGCTTTGAAAGATTTGAAAAGGTATTTATTGAGCCCTCCGTTATTATCTAAACCGGAGGAAGGCAAAAAGTTGCTAATTTACTTAGCGGTCTCAGAGGTAGCGGTAAATACCGTTTTAGTCCGTGAAGATGAAGGTACAAAATCTCCTATTTATTATGTTAGTAAAATTTTAATAGGAGCGGAAACTCGCTACGCACACCTTGAAAAATTGGGCTTAGCTCTTGTAGTCGCCGCTCGAAAGCTTAGGCCTTATTTTCAATGCCACTAGATAGCCGTGGTGACAACCTTTCCCCTGCGGAATATCCTTCACAAACCTGAACTTTCAGCTCGACTAGCCAAATAGGCAGTCGAAATGAGTGAATTTGACATAGAGTATAAACTTAGGACTCCGATCAAGTCACAAGTTTTGGCCGACTTTGTGGCCGATTTCAGTCCTGGACTGCTGACCTTGGCCACCAAAGAAGCAGTGATGGTGTCGAAATCGACATCAGGAGTCTTGACCTTGTTCACGGACAGAGATTCCAATGTGAAAGGGTCCGGGCTCTAGGTAGTATTAATCACGCCCTCGGAAGAAACCATGAGGCAGGCCATAAGAATTGTTCCCTTGACTAACAATGAAGATGAGTATGAGGCTTTGATTGCAGGACTTAGCTGGCCCAGGGACTGGACTCCAAGGTCATATAAATCAAGTGCGATTCCCAACTAGTAGTAAATCAGGTATACGGGATCTTCGACACCAAAAAGGAACGCATGCAAAAATATATAGTAGAAGTCCAGACTCTGCTCGCACGGTTCAAGGAATGGTCAATTACGCACATCCCGAGAGAAAAAAATATGGAAACAGACACACTGGCCAATCTAGGCTCGTCCATGGAAATGAAGGGATCAGAATCCAGTACGCTCGTACAACTTATGCATTCGGTATTGGATGTGGATGGCTATTATGAAGTAAATGCGACCAATTTCATTTGGGACTGGAGAAATGAGATCATTGACTATCTTGAGCACGGAAAACTACCCGAAGATCCCAAGGAATCCCGGGTACTACGCACTAATGCAACTTGTTGCTTCTTCAGGGGATGCCAATTGTATAGAAACTCTTTGAAAGGCCCATTGGCCTGATGTTTAGAAGCCTCCAAGGCTAATTACGTCATGAGAGAAGTTCACAAAGTAATTTGTGGAAATCACTCGGGTGCGAGCTCGCTGGTATTAAAGCTAATTAGGGCAGTTACTACTAGCTTCGGATGGAACAAGACACTAAGACATTTGTTCATGAATATGACAAGTGTCAATGCCACGCGCTGTTTGTACATCAACCAGTAGAACTAGTGCATTCGGTATTGTCTCCCTGGCCATTCATGAAATAGGGGATGGATATAGTCAATCCGCTGTCGCTGGTCCGGTAAGGTAAGATTTCTTTTACTTTTAACTGACTATTTCTCTAAGTGGGTTGAGCAGGTCCTTACTAGAAAATCGGCGAGCGCGAAGTGGTCGATTTCCTGTGGGAGAACATAATTTGCAGGGTCGGGATAACAAATGAGATAGATTGCAACAACGGGCCACAATTTATAGGTGCAAAGGTCACTAAATTCCTTGAAGACTTGAAAGTTAGAAGAATCACATCTTCACTGTACCACCCGAGTGCAAATGGCCAAGAGCAATCGATAAATAAGGTGATCATTCAAAATCTCAGAAAAAGATTGGAAGCAGCCAAAGGCCAGTGGCCCGAAGAGTTACCAGGAGTGATATGGGCATACCGGACAACGGCCAAATCAAGAACGAGAGAGACACCTTTCACTCTTTTATACGGAGCAGAAGCATTGATCCTGGTGGAAGTGGGAGAACCTACCCTGAGATACTTTCGGACGGACGAAGAAACAAACAAAGAAGCGTTGCTGGTTATATTGGAGCTGCTTGACGAACGCGGGGACTTAGCGCACATAAAGATGGCGGCCCAGAAACAAAGAATGGAAAGATATTATAATCGAAGAGCCAATCTCCGCTATTTCAAAGTGGGAGATTTGGTTTTAAGGAAAGTGACTCAAAATAATCGAGAGCTCAACGCAGGAAAGCTGGGTAACGTGGAAAGGCCCCTAGCGGGTTTCAGCTGTCACCAAGAAAGGACCATATGAACTGGAAAATCATGACGGAGTAAAATTGCCGAACAACTGGAATGTAACGCACCTCAAAAGATACTATTGCTGATGAATACCACTTATACTTAAAGTATGTGCTATACTCTTTTTCCCTTCGTCTAGATTTTGTCCCAATTAGGTTTTTCTGCAAGACTTTTAATGAGGAAGCAACGAAAAGCTCACAATGAACCGCTACGGGATGGTTAGATAATCTTTTGCTCGGTAGCAAAGTTCCTACCGAGAATTAAAGCTTTCTATCGGGCCAAAGGTTACTCGACCATTCACGAGTGCAAGCCACTGGGGGTTGGTTAGATAATCTTTGGCTTTATAGTAAAGTTCCTAACGAGAAGTGAAGTTTGCTATCAGACCAAAGATTATCCAACCATTCACTAGTCGGATCTTCAAAGGAGCGAGACTTCTAGTGCTCCAATTCGCATTCTTCGCATTTGAACACTTGGGGGGGGGGGGGAATGATATGAGAATAAGGAAATATTATTGCCAGACAAACTAGTACTATGAAAAATTGGGAACAAAGATGTATCATCGGACCGGGGCCTGCGTGGCCTGCCCCGTAGAAACAAGTTGCACGAATTAGCCACAAATAATGGCAATTTCTTTTCAGCACAACGAATGCTTATGTACTTTTGAAAATGAAACCAATAAATAAATTTCTTTTATTTTTATCTTATTTCTTGTCCAAACAATGAATTAATTTTATCGTTTTAAAGTTAATCATGTACTTCAAATGCTAGTGCCTGAATGAACAGGAGACGTCCTCTTCAAGAGCACCGTAAACATAAGAGGGCCCTCTATTATGAAACCCTCATAGTAAAGGGTTGGTTTCAGAAGAATTTATATCCGGAATAAAAATGCCATCGGAGAAAAATACACCTGAAGCCTTGCATAACTCGACGCAAAAAAGTAAAATTTGCACAATGCTTAAACGAAAAAGCACTTTTATATAACAAACGTGCCAAGAAGCATAAGTACAAGAGTATGAATTAGAAAAAAACTAAACTACTGCGTCCCCAGAACTTGGGGGAAGAGAAACGTTTGCGCCCCCAGGAGAAGTAGGCGGATCTGCCGCCGACATGGAACCTTGGCCTTCATCATCAGCCCCTTCAAGTTCCTCTTCAGTTCTCGAGAATGCGGAACCGGTACCTGAAGAGTCAGTTGCATCAGGTTGAACCAGGAGGCTCCTTCGGGCAGTTGACTCCAACTCACTGTCGATGCCCCCTTTTTCTCGCGAAATTGGGTTTATGACATTTGGGCGGACAACTCGTTTCCTTTTGGGAATTGGGTTTAAATTGAAGAGTCACCACCTAATGATTAAGTGCATTAGAAGACTAAGAAGAATTTTGATTTAGAAACCAGAGATTGGGTAAGGGCTTGAAATTATTCCGAGGGGAAGGTGTTAGGCACCCCTCAAGATCCACTATTGTGGTTCCTGGCCATGCTATAATCGTGACTTTAAGTGAAAACAACAAGAAGAAGTTACAAATACGAGGAAGTTTTCACATAATGGTTGCGAGCAATTGAAATTAAAAGAAACTAAAGAAGCTGAAGTTTGGGAAGAAAGTAGTCTTTGAAATTCTGAAAATAAACAAGTAAAGGGAAGGGGTTTTCACATAATTACTGCAAGTAATTGAAGTTAAAAAAAAGATTAAAGAAGCTGAAATTTGAGAAAAGCAGTCTTTTTAAAATAAACAAGTAAAGGGAGGGGGGGTCCTAGGTTCATAAATAATGTGGATCATCCCACACAACACCCGGTAACCGTTTATACACGTGGTGTTATCGCGTGGTCATCATATCCATATCTACCCTTTCCCACCCCGTTAAGGTATTAAAACGCGGAATAGTCTCGTTTTCTTATTGCATGCTACTACCCGCCCCGATCCTATCAGTCCCGGAGGTATTTGGGACTACAAATCCTAAAGGGAAGGGATGTGAGGTTTTATAGTTTCAAAGGACAAAATTCTAAGGCGACAATCAAAACACATATGTAACAAATATGGGGGAGAAGCACATAACAGATAGAAAGGGCTCAAACAAACCTCCTTAAAAAACAAAGAGAAGCATATAGTTTAGCATGTCTTTACACGTACTGATTAGGGTCTGTTTAAACTTAAAAGTTGTGGTAGACTGATCTATTACATATTTCAGTTAAGAAGCCCGAATCAGGCCTGCCTGCTGGTTGTAGTTAATAAGAATCTGATTCAATTTGTAAGTTACCATGTGGTTTGCCTAAGTGTTGAACGAAAACCTATAGGCATGATATCTACTAGTTTCAGAAAAGAAGTATACTGATTATAAAGAAGAGGACTTGTTAAAAACATAAATTCTGCAGATGTTAAGCATTTGCTACTACTGATTTTAGACATAAGCGAATGGACGATTTAGATTAGTTGATAACTCCTATAGGCATGCTTTCTAGGTGCTATTGATTTTAATTTTTTTTTTTTACAATCAAAACAAGAGTGCAGAAGTCCTAAGGCATGGTATCTAAATGCTGTTAGTTATTCTAAACCTATAAACAGGTTTGCCTAGTGACGGATGATGATGCAAAATTCAGGAAGTCCTATAGGCATGTTAGCTATATGATATGCAGCATTTGGAGATGACTTATAGACATGTTCTCTACATAATGTAGAAGTGCAGAAACCTATAGACATAGTATCTATATGAGATACAGAATCCTATAAATATGGTTTCTATATGAAATGCATAACCTATAGACATAGCATCTATATGAAATACAGAATCCTATAAACATGGTTTCTATATGAAATGCATAACCTATAGACATGGTATCTATATAAAATACAGAATCCTATAAACATGGTTTCTATGAAATGCATAACCTATAGACATGGTATCTATATGAAATACAGAAATGGAAGTTGAAAGCAGGATATGAGTGCAGGAGCATAATAATTCCCTATGAACATGATATCTACCCCTTTTGCATGCATGATTGACCCTCCCCTTTTCACTAACAGCCCCAATAGTTATTACAAGTTATTACAGCCCAAAATAAATAAGAAAAGGTAAAATTACATCAGAGAACTAAAAAATTTACAACCAAGGAGAGCCTGATTCAGGTTTCCTGCCTGAAGCATGAAGTAAACCAACTCCAAAGACCAAAATCCAAAGCCTTTCTCATTTGGGTGTGTCAGAGTTCCCAAGAGCCTCATGGACTCTGGGCAATGCTTACACCCAAATACAAGATTGAGTCATAGTGCAGTGTGGAAGAGCCAGCCCTCAAGTGTCCAAGTTCAGAGGGAGCTCAAGGTCCCAAGGCAAGGCTCACAGGAGGGGGGCAGAACTTAGAAACTAGGAGTGAATGTAAGTGCAGAGAAAGGGATTCTGGGGGAAAAGCAAAGATAGGATGGTGGTCATACCTAGCAATTGGAAGTGCTGGCACACCCCAACCAGCCTGTTAGACATATTGTTTGGGAGTTAGGATCCCCTAAGGGATCAAGTCCAAACATGAGGAACAATTTGGATGTTGCCATGTTGTGAACTTCAACTCAAATACATAGAAGGGGAGAGGGGTATAGGGATTCACAGTAGAAACATACGCAAAGAATTTGACATGCTAATTAACATTAAACATAGGCAGTAAAGCAGACAGGGGTGTAGGGATTCACAGTAGAAACATATGCAAAGGAATTGACATGCTAATTTACATTAAATATAGGCAGTAAAGCAGACAGGGGTGTAGGGATTCACATTAGAAAGATATGCAAAGGAATTGACATGCTAATTAACATTAAACATAGGCAGTAAAACCAGACAGGGGTGTAGAAGCTGTAAAGTAAACACATTGGGATGAGGCTGAAAACTAAACTAGAACATACCAGTTTCAGGAAAAAAGAAGGGAAAGCAGTAGTCTTGTAAATCCAAAGTGCAAGCAAGCAGTTAGAACACTATGATTTTAGAAGAGAACTATGAGATTGAGTAGTGTAAAAGTGTTGAATTGAGAGTGTGTAATTGAAAGTGTCTGAAAAGCTGAATTCGAGGTTGTTGTTGTGAGAAAGGAGTCTTGCCCCTTTTTATATTGTAGAAGGCAAGCAGAATAAGGTAGGAGAATAATTTAAAAAAAGTCAGTTGTCAATCAATTACACAAGTTTCCCTTTAGTTAAGGGATTCTGATTTCAAACGGGTAAAATAATTAAGGAAGGAGGTTGATCAAACACTTTTCCAAAGCAGTACAAGAAGGGTAAATACATAGAGATTTATTTAAGGAAAAAGTTTGATAGCACACGGTTTGTGCAAAATAAGGAAAGGCAATCAACAGCCAGTAAAATCAGCAATTGAAGATTTCATGTGAATGAACCAGGCCAGGAAGATGGGAAAAATCTCGACTTAAGGAAAATCAGTACTAATCAATTAAACCTAAAAGAGGATTCTGAATCAATCAAAAGTTGAAAACCTTTTTGGAAGAAAGGATTCATCCCATATATAAAAACATACAGCCATGCTCAAGTACGAAGAACTGTCATACCAATCAATAGAAGAGTCTAGCATAGAAAAAATTTAGAGTCATAAACAAAGAAGTTCAAGCTCAGTTTATAGACTCAGAGTGAGTCTGAGAGAGTCCAGGGTTCCAAAATAGAACCCTAGTCAAAACACAAGATCAAAACTCGCCAAAACCCCAAATCCTAGGGTTTCCAACTCGAATCAGATACAGAGACGAGGAGACAAATAATTGAAACAGGTTCAAAGGTCTCTTTCAGAGACTTATGAGAAAACAAACAGATACAATAGCAAGTTTGAAACAGCAAAGTGAAGAAACTGATTCGAAGCATAGTGAGGGTAGAAGGAACATGTTTTAAGAAAGCATGGGACTTAAACAAGTTGAGAAGCGAAAAGAGGTAGTATAACGCTTAAGAAAATAGTAGAAGAAACATTTTTAAAGAGAACTCAAACAAGGTCCAGTAAAAGGGCAAACAAAGAACTTAAGAACTCCGTAGGAGATACATACAGTAGGAGAACACAAAATACCAGAAAAAATATATCAACAAGACATATAGGAAAAACACAGTAGGACGAACGTGTAAGCATGGTGTATAAACACAGTAGAAAGACAAGGCACAGAAGAACATATATAGTAGAAAAACATAAGAAAGCAGTAGAAGCACATGCGTGACAAATATACACAATGGAAAAGAAAAGTCGGAGAACAGTTTGAGTTTTTCCAGAAACCCTAAATCGAAGAGAAGTAATTTTTAAAAGAAAAACTTGGGGAAAACGTTTAAGAACTCAAGTAGAGCACAGATATAGAACCGATTTAAGAAAACAAACAGAGAAAACCTTGAATAGCTAGGGTTTTAGAGGAACCCTAAAGCGAGAAAGGCTTGGAAAAGGTCCGATCTAAGTCGGATGAGTCAGAACCAGGCTCGAAATGCTTTGGATACGCCGAAGCAAAGCCGGAGAGGCCATGGAACCTTGAATCGGAGAAGATCTGAACGGACACCATCGAGGTCAGACCTCGAAACTTCGAACACCAAGCGTTCAAGAGCAGAGGGAGGTGAGTATAGGCCATCCATGGCCTGAGAGGCCATGGATTCCGGTGAGATTGAGGTTGAACATGGTAGAAGACGATTAGGGTTTCAAGAACCTTCGAGAGAGTTTGAGAGAGGAAAGGAATTCAGGGGCGGCTGATAGAGTGAAATGAGTTAGGGTTGGGGGTTTGGGTGAATTAAAATGGTAAGGGGAGATCGTGGCCGTTGATCAGATTGATCAACGGCCTGGATTAAAAGGGGTTTGGGTCGGGTAATTAAAACGGGTTAAGGGTATGGAATTGGGCTGGTCCGGTTGGGATTCAAAATTGGGTCAATTAGGGGGGGTCAATGTGGCTATAATCGAAATGTAATGGGGCTGCAATTGAAACGAAATGAGGCCAAATTTTAAATAGCCAGTTTTTCCCCTTTTATTTTAGAACCAATTTCATAATTATAGAATGCTATTAATTCTTAAAATAGGCTAAAATTGCAATTTCACGCAATTTATCCATTAAAATACTAAATAAATTGTAAAAAATGTATAAAAATTACCTTAGCTATATTTTCGTATAAATATGAGAGTAAAATAAGTTATTCACCAAAATGATAATTTTGGGAATAATTATTGATTTTTTTTTGTACTGCAAAAATGGGTAATAAATTGATTTAAAAATTAATTTAGAAATCCTTTAAAGATTAGGAAAAATACTAAAACACTTGGGCATACTTATATATGCTATTTTGAAAGTATTTGCAAGAAAAATACTTAGGGAAAAATTGGGTATCAAAAACTGCCCCTCTTTACCCGGGAAGGATGAAAGAGTTGTCGGGTAAAGATATGATGGCCAATTTTGACCGAACGAAACGGTTCGAAGAATTTGACCGTGCTCTGGTTCCTGAGCTGCCTACATATCCCTGGTCTTACAGGAATCAGGCCATATGTAGTTCAGGATCCGCCAGCGGAGTATGCCGATGGAGATCTTTCAAGAACGGACGCGATACCTAGGTTGGGATGGGTGGTTAAGAGTCTAATAGCGCCGCGGGAACCAGAGCAGGATCGCTCCTGCTGAGATGGCCATTTCTCACTGGTTTACCTGCAGATAAGCAATACATGCATGTATTGTGCATAAATTTAAACATGATGCAATTTCCCGTCGGACCATGAATGCTGTCCTCGGATGGTTAGGATGACGTCCTCGGACCATGATGTCCTCGGCATGAAACATATAATAAAGAATTCGCAGGCTATGAAATGATGCTCTCGGGCTATGAGAATGATGCCTCCGAGCGATGATGCCTTTGAATAATGATATGCAAGAGATAAAAGGAGTCCTCAGGCCATGGCATGGTGTTTTCGGGCTATGCGAGTGGTGCCTCCGAACAATGACACCCTTGGACAGTTTGGCGATCTTTCAGCCCATGAAATGCAATAAGTGGCGATCTTTCAGCCGATGCAAGAATGTAAATAAAATGGCGATCTTTCAGCCGGTGCAGGATTTAAATGAAGTGGTGATATTTCAGCCATGCAAAAATGTAAGTAAAATGGCGATCTTTCAGCCGATGCAGGATTTAAATGAAGTGGCGATATTTCAGCCAATGCAAAAATGTAAGTAAAATGGCGATCTTTCAGCCGATGCAGGATTTAAATGAAGTGGCGATATTTCAGCCGATGTAGATGGAGGTAGAGCTTAACCTCGGAAGCCAGAATGGTAGCCTTATGCAATGCAAAAATACGGATGGAGACAGAGCTTAGTCTCGGAAGGCAGAATGGTAGCCTTATGCAATGCAAAAATGCAGACGGAGACAGAGCTTAGTCTCGGAAGGCAGAATGGTAGCCTTATGCAGATGGAGGTAGAGCTTAACCTCGGAAGGCAGAATAGTAGCCTTATACAATGCAAGAAATGCAGATAGAGGTAGAGCTTAACCTCAGAAGGCAGAATGGTAGCCTTATGCAATGCAAGAAATGCAGACGGAGGTAGAGCTTAACCTCATAAGGCAGAATGGTAGCCATATGCAAAAGATGAAAGGCGAATAGTAATAAAAATTCTTAGCTGATAGCTGGTAGCTGATTGTGATATTGTGGCTGCTGGGGATATTGTATGCGAATAGCGATTGTGAAGTGATCATTCAGAGAGTTGTATTCCTGAATAGTATGAGTGTATAATATATAATTTTTCGACTTGGGTGCCTGCATCCAAAGAGAAATCGTGAGTTTTGTAAAGGGGAAAGGTTAGTTCGTGTCCCCGCTGACTTTGCTTGCCCTGTTCGGCTTTGATCTGATTACACTGTGGGTATCATTGGGGTAGCATTGCTAAACAGAGCAATTTTGGTGACAAACATGCATGATTTAGTAAAAATATAGCATAAATGCATAATTTAAAAAAAAGTTTTCCTTAGATGAACCAATGACCGAGACGTGGTCCAAGACACTGCAACTTCTCTTGCTACTGAATTTTGAGGGTCCTCCTCAAAATTCTGCCCCAGTTTGCTGGGCTGCTGCTTCTGATGGCTGCTGCGATGATCAGCCGAAGTTACTTCGGAATTTTGAGGGTCCTCCTCAAAATTCTGCCCCAGTTTCCAATTGCGGAGGGGGGAATGAAAATTTTATTGAATTGTGACCGAACCCATAAGGCTGCCTACGTATCCCATCTTAAACGGGAATCAGGTCAGACGTAGTTCAAATTACATAAGGAAATCATAAATGGTTACACATAGTATCGTTTGACTACATCTGAATTGATTGGTTTTGGCCAAACTTCCCCGTCCATTTCTGCAAGTATGAGGGCTCCTCTTGTCAGAACCTGGTGAACCATGTACGAACCCTGCCAGTTGGGAGAGAATTTCCCTTTGGCTTTATCTTGATGCGGGAAAATTTTCTTTAACACCAGTTGCCCCGGTGTGAACCGTCTTGGCTTGACTCTCTTGTTGAAGGCTCTGGACATTCTGTTCTGATAGAGCTGACCATGGCAAACTGCATTCATTCTTTTACCATTTATGAGGGCTAACTGTTCGTAACGACTCTTCACCCATTCTGCATCGTCGAGTTCTGCTTCCTGTATGATCCTTAGGGAGGGAATTTCTACCTCGGCGGGAATGACCGCTTCTGTACCGTAAACCAGCATGTAGGGAGTTGCCCAGTTGATGTGCGGACTATGGTGAGGTACCCCAATAAAGCAAATGATAACTTCTCATGCCACAGTTTATGCTTTTCTATCATCTTCCTTAGTATCTTCTTAATGTTCTTGTTGGCGGCTTCTACGGCTCCATTCATCTGAGGCCTGTAAGCTGTGGAATTCTTGTGTTTGATCTTGAAGGTTTCACACATAGCCTTCATCAAGTCGCTGTTGAGGTTGGAACCATTGTCGGTAATGATTGATTCTGGAATCCCAAATCGACAAACGATACGATCACGAACGAAGTCTGCCACGACTTTCTTAGTCACTGCTCTGTAAGATGCTGCTTCAACCCATTTGGTGAAATAGTCAATTGCTACTAGGATAAACCTGTGCCCGTTTGATGCGGCCGACTCGATTGGTCCAATAACATCCTTTCCCCAGGCGGCGAAAGGTCATGGTGAGCATGTTGCATTAAGCTCATTTGGTAGCACTCAGATCATGTCTACATGGATCTGACAGCGGTGGCACTTTCGGACATACTGGATGCAGTCCGTCTCCATAGTCATCCAAAAATAACCTGCCCGGAGTATCTTCTTGGCTAAGACAAAGCCGTTCATATGTGGCCCACAAGTCCCGACATGGATTTCTTCTAGTAGCCTGGATGCTTCTTTTGCGTCGACACACTTTAGTAATCCCAAATCCGGAGTCCTCCTATACAGGATTCCTCCGCTGTGAAAGAAGTTGTTACACAGTCTCCGAAGTGTGCGCTTATGAGTGGTATTTGCAAGCTCTGGATATTCTCCTTTGGCCAAATATTCCTTGATGTCATGAAACCAAGGTTTTCCATCTGCTTCTTCTTCGACATGAGCACAATAAGCTGGCTGATCATAGATCTTCACGGGAATAGGATCAATGAAGTTCTTATCTGGGTGTTGTATCATAGAGGCTAGGGTAGCCAATGCATCGGCGAACTCATTCTGGACTCTGGGAACATGCCGAAATTCCATCTTTGTGAACCTCTTTCACAATTCCTGTACATGATGCAGGTATGGGAGTATCTTGGAGTTCTTGGTTGCCCATTCTTCTCGGACCTGATGTATAAGCAAGTCCGAATCTCCAATCACTAGCAACTCTTGGATGTTCATGTCAATGGCCATTTTGAGCCCTAAGATGCAGTCTTCGTACTCGGCCATGTTGTTGGTGTAGGGGAACCTGAGTTTGGCGAACACCGGATAATGCTGGCCAGTTTTCGACACTAGGACTGCTCCTATGCCAACTCCTTTGAAATTTGCCGCTCCGTCGAAAAACATCCTCCAACCATCATAGGACTCTGCAATGTCTTCTCCTATGAATGATACCTCTTCGTCCGGAAAATACGTCTTTAGGGGCTCGTATTCTCCATCCACAGGGTTTTCAGCGAGATGATCCGCTAGTGCCTGTCCCTTGACTACTTTCTGGGTCACGTAGACAATGTCGAGTTCACTCAGCAGGATTTGCCACTTGGCCATCTTGCCAGTGGGCATGGGCTTCTGAAAAATGTACTTCAATGGATCCATCCTTGATATGAGATACGTGGTATAGGCACAGAAATAGTGCCTCAGCTTCTGGGCTACCCAAGTCAAAGCACAACAGGTGCGCTCCAACAGAGAATATCGAGCTTCGTACGGAGTGAACTTCTTGCTGAGATAGTAGATGGCCTACTCCTTTCTCCCCGTTTCACCATGTTGCCCTAGAACACAACCGAACGCTCCATCCAATACCGCAAGGTAGAGTATTAGGGGTCTACCTGGCTCGGGCGGGACCAAAACTGGCGGTGTTGACAAGTATTCCTTGATTCCATCGAAGGCCTTTTGGCAATCATTGGTCCATTTGGTAGCGACGTCCTTTTTCAACATCTTGAAGATCGGCTCACAGATAACGGTAGATTGTGCTATGAACCGGTTGATGTAGTTAAGTCTCCCCAAGAAACTCATTACTTCTTTCTTATTCTTCGGCGGTGGCAATTCTTAAATAGCTTTGACCTTTGATGGATCCAATTCTATCCCTCGGCGATTCACAATAAACCCAAGTAGTTTTCCGGCAGGAACCCCAAATGCACATTTCGCGGGATTGAGTTTCAGGTTATACTTTCTCAGTCTATTGAAGAACTTCCTCAGATCTTCCATGTGATCAACAGCTTTCTTGGACTTGATGATGACATCGTCTACATATACTTCGATCTCCTTGTGTATCATATCATGGAAAATGGTGGTCATGGCCCTCATGTAGGTGGCCCCAGCATTATTTAACCCGAATGGCATCATCTTGTAGCAGTACATTCCCCACGGCGTAATGAAAGCCGTTTCTTCAGCATCTTCTTCATCCATCCAGATTTGATGATACCCAGCAAAACAATCTACGAATGATTGCAACTCGTGCTTGGCGCAATTGTCAATTAGGATGTGTATGTTCGGCAAGGGGAAGTCGTCTTTTGGACTGACCCGGTTGAAATCCCGGTAGTCAACATAGACTCTAACCTTCCCGTCCTTCTTTGGCACTGGCACAATGTTGGCTAACCATGTTGGATACTCTACTACCCTGAGAACCTTAGCTTTGACCTGCTTAGTGACCTCTTCCTTGATTTTCAAACTCATATCTGGCTTGAATTTTCTGAGCTTCTGTTTTACTGGCGGACAGGCCGGATCAGTCGGCAGTTTGTGAGCCACAATAGATGTGCTCAGACCAATCATGTCATCGTACGACCAGGCAAATATATCCTCATACTCTCTTAGAAACTCTGTATACTCTTGCTTCTCTGATGGTGACAAATGAATGCTGATTCGTGTTTCTTTGATGTTTTCTGCATCTCCCAGGTTAACACTCTTAGTCTCGTCCAAGTTGGACTTAGGCCTATTTTCGAAATTCTCAACTTCCTTAACAATCTCTTCCGGTATATTATCTTCCTCTGAATCTATGTCCGTTTGTTGCGTTGTCTCGTTGCATGTCACAGTCGTTGGTTCATCAAGATAAGTAATAGTAATGCTGTATAAGTAAAGTAATGAGAGAAAATAATAAGAGTAAGATTTATAAGAAAATTAAAATGCTTTGATAAATTGCATAAATGTTTTGAACATTGGAGCTCTTTCTTGCAAAAAATAAAATGCGAAAGGAAAGTAAACTAGCAAAATAGTGCATGGTGCTTGTTCAGCCTTGCTACCCCAAGGCACGCCGGGCTCTGGCGGTCAAGTTATTGAGGCATGCTCCTCTACTTACCGCCTGTATGGAAGGGCTAAGAGAAGGGGTGGGTGGAGGGGCCCTGGATCTCGTGGAATAAGATGATCTTGCCAGAGTGCACGAACTAACCTTTGGGGAGGGGAATAACAAAACAAAATAAAACAAAAAAGGTAACCAAGTTAGTTGGTTGTCATAAAAGTGTTGCAATATTTAAACACATAGTACTAAAATGTAAATCGCGTCCTAATTTGGGGACCTCTTTATGACAGAGGTAGGCCTAGCGACAAATTAATTTGGAGAACTTAGGATGCTAAATGCCTCATTTTATTGATAAAGAATAGACGAATCCCAAAATGATAATAAATAAACAGGAAAGAATAGTTTAGCATGTCTTTACACGTACTGATTAGGGTCTGTTTAAACTTAAAAGTTGTGGCAGACTGATCTATTGCATACTTCAGATACGAAGCCCGAATAAGGCTTGCCAGCTGGTTGTAGTTAATAAGAATCTGATTCAATTTATAAGTTACCCTGTGGCTTACCTAAGTGTTGAACGAAAACCTATAGGCATGATATCTACTAGTTTCAGAAAAGAAGTATACTGATTTTAAAGACATGTTCTCTACATAATGTAGAAGTGCAGAAAACTATAGACATAGTATCTATATGAGATACAGAATCCTATAAACATGGTTTCTATATGAAATGCATAACCTATAGACATAGCATCTATATGAAATACAGAATCCTATAAACATGGTTTCTATATGAAATGCATAACCTATATACATGGTATCTATATGAAATACAGAGTCCTATAAACATGGTTTCTATATGAAATGCATAACCTATAGACATGGTATCTATATGAAATACAGAAATGGAAGTTGAAAGCAGGATATGAGTGCAGGAGCATAATAATTCCCTATGAACATGATATCTACCCCTTTTGCATACATGATTGACCCTCCCCTTTTCACTAAGAGACCCAATAGTTATTACAAGTTATTACAGCCCAGAATAAATAACAAAAGGTAAAATTACATCAGAGAACTAAAAAATTTACAACCAAGGAGAGCTTGATTCAGGTTTCCTGCCTGAAGCATGAAGTAAACCAACTCCAAAGACCAAAATCCAAAGCCTTTCTCATTTGGGTGTGCAGAGTTCCCAAGAGCCTCATGGACTCCGGGCAGTGCTTACACCCAAATACAAGATTGAGTAATAGTGCAGTGTGGAAGAGCCAGCCCTCAAGTGTCCAAGTTCAGAGGGAGCTCAAGGTCCCAAGGTAAGGCTCACAGGAGGGGGGCAGAACTTAGAAACTAGGAATGAGTGTAAGTACAGAGAAAGGGATTTTGGGGGAAAAACAAAGATAGGCTGGTGGTCATACCTAGCAATTGGAAGTGCTGGCACACCCCAACCAGCCTGTTAGACATATTGTTTGGGAGTTAGGATCCCCTAAGGGATCAAGTCCAAACATGAGCAACAATTTGGATGTTGCCATGTTCTGAACTTCAACTCAAATACATAGAAGGGGATAGGGGTGCATGGATTCACAGCAGAAACATACGCAAAGAAGTTGACATGCTAATTAACATTAAACATAGGCAGTAAAGCAGACAGGGGTGTAGGGATTCACAGTAGAAACATATGCAAAGAAATTGACATGCTAATTAACATTAAACATAGGCAGTAAAGCAGACAGGGGTGTAGGGATTCACAGTAGAAACATATGCAAAAGAATTGACATGCTAATTAACATTAAACATAGGCAGTAAAGCAGACAGGGGTGTAGAAGCTGTAAAGTAAACACATTGGGATGAGGCTGAAAACCAAACTAGAACATACCAGTTTCAGGGAAAAAAAAGATAAAGCAGTAGTCTTGTAAAGCCAAAGTGCAAGCAAGCAGTTAGAACACTATGATTTTAGAAGAGAACTATGAGATTGAGTAGTGTAAAAGTGTTGAATTGAGAGTGTGTAATTGAAAGTGTCTGAAAAGTTGGATTTCGAGGTTGTTGTTGTGAGAAAGGAGTCTTGCCCTTTTTATATTGTAGAAGTCAAGCAGAATAAGGTAGGAGAATAATTTAAAAAAAAATCAGTTGTCAATTAATTACACAAGTTTCCCTTTAGTTAAGGGATTCTGATTTCAAACGGGTAAAATAATTAAGGCAAGAGGTTGATCAATCATTTTTCCAATGCAGTATAAGAAGGGTAAATACATAGAGATCTATTTAAGGAAAAAGTTTGATAGCACACGGTTTGTGCAAAATAAGGAAAGGCAATCAATCAACAACCATTAAAATCAGCAATTGAAGATTTCATGTGAATGAACCAGGCCAGGAAGATGGGAAAAATCTCGACTTAAGGAAAATTAGTACTAATCAATTAAACCTAAAAGAGGATTCTGAATCAATCAAAAGTTGAAAACCTTTTTGGAAGAAAGGATTCATCACACATATAAAAACATACAGCCATGCTCAAGTACGAAGAACTGTCATACCAATCAATAGAAGAGTCTAGCATAGAAAAAGTTTAGAGTCATAAACAAAGAAGTTCAAGCTCAGTTTATAGACTCAGAGTGAGTCTGAGAGAGTCCAGGGTTCCAAAATAGAACCCTAGTCAAAACACAAGATCAAAACTCGCCAAAACCCCAAATCCTAGGGTTTCCAACTCGAATCAGAAACAGAGACGAGGAGACAAATAATTGAAACAGGTTCAGAGGTCTCTTTCAGAGACTTATGAGAAAACAAACATATACAATAGCAAGTTTGAAACAGCAAAGTGAAGAAACTGATTCGAAGCATAGTGAGGGTAGAAGGAACATGTTTTAAGAAAACCTAGGACTTAAACAAGTTCAGAAGCGAAAAGAGGTAGTATAACACTTAAGAAAATAGTAGAAGAAATATTTTTAAAGAGAACTCAAACAAGGTCCAGTAAAAGGGCAAACAAAGAACTTAAGAACTCCGTAGGAGATACATACAGTAGGAGAACACAAAATACCAAAAAAAATATATCAACAAGACATATAGGAAAAATATAGTAGGACTAACATGTAAGCATGGTGTATAAACACAGTAGAAAGACAAGGCACAGAAGAACATATATAGTAGAAAAAGATAAGAAAGCAGTAGAAACACATGCATGACAAATATACACAAAGGAAAAGAAAAGTCAGAGAACAGTTTGAGTTTTTCCAGAAACCTTAATTCGAAGAGAAGTAATTTTTGAAAGAAAAAATTGGGGAAAACGTTTAAGAACTCGAGTAGAGCACAGATATAGAACCGATTTAAGAAAACAAACAGAGAAAACCTTGAATAGCTAGGGTTTCAGAGGAACCTAAAGCGAGAAAGGCTGGGAAAAGGTCCGATCTAAGTCGGATGAGTCAGAACCAGGCTCGAAATGCTTTGGATACGCCGGAGCAAAGCCGGAGAGGCCATGGAACCTTGAATCGGAGAAGATCTGAACGGACACCATCGAGGTCAGACCTCGAAACTTCGAACACCAAGCGTTCAAGAGCAGAGGGAGGTGAGTATAGGCCATTCATGGCCTGAGAGGCCATGGATTCCGGTGAGATTGAGGTTGAACATGGTAGAAGGCGATTAGGGTTTCAAGAACCTTCGAGAGTGTTTGAGAGAGGAAAGGAATTCAGGGGAGGCTGATAGAGTGAAATGAGTTAGGGTTGGGGGTTTGGGTGAATTAAAATGGTAAGGGGAGATCGTGGCCGTTGATCAGATTGATCAACTGCCTGGATTAAAAGGGGTTTGGGTCGGGTAATTTAAATGGGTTAAGTGTATGGAATTGGGCTGGTCCGGTTGGGATTCAAAATTGGGTCAATGAAGGGGGGTCAATATGGCTATAATCGAAATGTAATGGGGCTGCAATTGAAACGAAATGAGGCCATATTTTAAATAGCCAGCTTTCCCCCTTTTATTTTTAAAAAATAGTAAAAATGATTTTGAAAGCAAATTAAAAGTACTGGATTAGTTAATAATATATAAATATTAATTTAAAAATATTGGAACCAATTTCATAATTATAGAATGCTATTAATTCTTAAAATGGGCTAAAATTGCAATTACATAATTTATCCATTAAAATACTAAATAAATTATAAAAAATGTATAAAAATTACCTTAGCTATATTTTGGTATAAATATGAGAGTAAAATAAGTTATTCACCAAAATGATAATTTTGGGAATAATTATTGGTTTTTTTTGTACTGCTAAAATGGGCAATAAATTGATTTAAAAATTGATTTAGAAATCCTTTAATGATTAGGAAAAATACTAAAACACTTGGGCATACTTATATATGCTATTTTGAAAGTATTTGAAAAAAAAATACTTAGGGAAAAATTGGGTATCAACACTCACAGGCCTTGGCGATCTCGGCATCAAAATCAATGACGCCTGCTTTGGCCTCTTCCTAGGTTTTTCTCCTCATGCTATACATCGAATATGTTTTTTAAACAATGAGGGAATCCTTTAGGCGTTAAAGCTCTGACTTAAGCCGATCAACCTCGATCGAAATGTTATTTCATCGGATCTTGCGACCTGAAGGGTGACATCAAGGTCACGGATAGTGGAGTTGTAAACTTTATTGTGCTCCATGACCTTCTTATACTTCGCTTCCATCTGGGCACACTTCTCCTCAGCAGTAACAACTTCTTCAGCTTTGGAGTTCAAGGTTGCCTCCAAATTATTCAACCTTTCAATAGAGGCAACCTGGCGCTTGGCAGTAGCAAGGACAATATTTTGGACCTCAGACCATTTTGCCTTGGCCTCTTGAAATTGTATCTTTAATAGGGCGGCCTCTTGGCTGAGGGTCATCACCTCCTGCTCACTCTGCTGCAACCGAGCCTCCAACTTAACGGCTTTGGCAATTTGTGCTTCTAGTGTCGGAAGGCGAGCAACAATTTGATCTCGCTCAACCAACAGTTGATCCCGCTCGGACGTGAGTTTTTCTTTATTAAGGATCAACTTATGATGGCCCTCGGAAGCAAGGAAGTTAGCCTGCAAAGCAAAAACTCAAATGAAAAATCCTGTCATAACAAGACAATAAGGACCAATAAAAGGAACAAATATCATACCACTGCTACTTTGTGCATGGCGTTGTTTACCATATACTCCCACAAAAGAGAGTGTATTTTCTTCTTATCTTTCTCTGAAGCCAGCGGCTTCAGGTAATTGGCAAGTTCCACTGGCTGGGACAGCTGGCACTCGGTATAATTCGAGATGGAGATGCTCCTCATCCTTTGAGGATCTGTAGAGGTGGGGTGAATAGTTATACCCCAAATTCCCATGGTCTGGGGACTGGGGAAGGGATATCCTCCTTCTGGGTGTCTGCGGCCCATGGAGATGATGTAGCAGTTGCTGGTGGTAAAGGCATGGCTGGCGAAGAAGGAGATGAAGCTGATGGCGTTGTGGGTTGAGAAGCAGTTGCAGCAAAAACAGTGCTAGTTATTGGTTGCTCATCAACCAAAGATTGAAGAGGCCCGGTACCCAGCCTCACAGTACCGAGAGCATTGATTGGGGTTTGAAAGAGAGAATTGACACCTTCCAATATATTACACTCTCCTATAGCGCTTGGACTTTGTCCTCGGTTGGTGTTATTAGCTCTTCAAATTGAGCATTCTTTTGAGCTGATGAAGGTCGTCATCTCCTCTATAGGGAAGACCCTTCATCACTGGCTCCCCCATTATCATCAATCACCACAGCGGCTGCGACTGGCTCAGGTGAGCGTTCTTCACCCTTTTATTTTTACCCTCGGCCATAGAGGAACGTCGCCCTTTTGTTGCTTGTTCTCCGGATGGGGACTCCGAGAGGAAGAACCTGCCTCGGAAGCAGGTCCGATGGCACCCGTTCGGGTGAAAGTCTCATGCAGCAACCTCACCGTATTTGTGGGATCAGCCAAAATGTCCTCCTTGGGGACGGTAACAGAGCCCTATGAAAGACCTGAATTCAACGAAAAGAGAAGTTTGCCAATTTCTTAGACGCGAGGTACAAACAAGATCAGTTCAAGAAACAAGTTACCATGATTTTTGGCCTTCCACCCGCATTTGAGGGCCAGTTCTTTTCATAGGCGGGTCTCAGGCGTGGTAATATTCAAAATCTTCTGGACCCAGTGATCCAAGCCTTCCCTTGGTAGTGTTCACCGAGTTGCTGAAATAGTGAAAGGGAAGGATCAATAATAGCTTGAAACGACCTTTAATAAGGGAAAAGACAGATGTTGAACTTACGTGTACGAGTCCATCACTCAGGGAAAGATGGAGTTATGGCCGGGATGATATCCCTGGTGGAAACTACAACGAACCGCTCCATCCATCCACGGTGATTATCACCATCCATGCTAGTGACCAAAGCATGGTGACCACGTTTGCTAAAGTTTATTACTCCCACATGAAAAATCTTAGGGGAGTAAAGGTTCATCATTTGAGCCAAGGAGAGCTCTTCCCCCATCTCCTGGCATAGTCGCCGAAGACATGTTACCGTTCGCCACATAGAAGGGCTCATCTGTGCCCAAGAGACTTGATACCAGAAGCAGAACTCCAAGGTTACGGGGTCAAGTCTCCCGCTCAATGAGAATGGGCCCAAGTAAAGGGATACATGTAAAGTACGTAAAATCCTTCTTAGGGAAGGTTACTCGCTCCGCCAGGTCAAGAGCAATGATGGTGCTTGGTTGGCAGAAGGAAACTTCTCTTCAAAATCCTTGGTTGTATTGAGCCTTCTAAGAATGATGGTGCCCACAGTGGGAGGAGAAACATCATCGGTACTTTCATTAATTTTTGAAGAGCTTGAGTTCTTGAGGAGGAGGCCATTGTTAGCAGAAGGAAGTAAGAATTCTTTGAAAAATAATATTAAAGAGGAGGAAAAACAAGAAAGAGTTGAATGTAAAGAAGTTGAGAGAGTTTTAAAAAATTGTGAAGTGTAAAAGAAGAAGGATGAGGCGTATAAGTAAAGGAATAGGCAGCTAAAATCGTGACAATGATTACCTCGAGAACCGATGAAAGTATTGCTAAATCGTGGAGTGAAGTGTGTTCGGGGCATTGAATCGCGGAGAGACGTGCGTCTAATCAAGCGTCAGAAAATTTTCAGAGGAGATCAAAAAATTTTCCGCCAAGAAAGATACTTCACCAACTTTTCGATGACACAAAGTTGTGCCACCGGGAAGCAGGGGGACTATCTGTATAGAGTAGAATCGGTTCATATTAAATACTCATGTAATAGAGCAACACGTGGAACTGTAGACAGATGGAAAGCGAGACAAGTGGTAATCAAGACCGGGGGTAGCAGTTTCGGTTGGCACTGGGAAGCCCCCGGAGGGAATATTGCTAGTGATGACAAATGAATGCTTGCCATCCGATAGCATTCAATGAAGAATATTTTGCTATATTAACTACTCAGTTCGTTATAGAGAATTTTGGCATTCATAGCTTGCCGTTGCACATTCTTCAATTGCCCCCATAATTGTTGTAGACATGTAATTTTTGACCCTCCTCAAGATTTTACATATTTTAGCATTTAAATATTTAGTTTAGGCCTAATATATCTATTTCAACTAGTTTTGACTCTTTTATTTTATTTTGTCACAAAAATGAAAATTACAAAAAATATTTTCTTTTATTTAGGTAATTGATATTTTATCCTGTTACTTTTAGTTTACCTACCTTTCATAAAATATAAAAATAGTTCCACTTTGTTTTCAGGAATATTAGTAGTTTGGTAGGAGTATTATTTTAATTTTGCAATAATTTTGATCTAATTCTATTTTTATCTTTTATTATGATATTTGAAAAAACACCAAAAATAGGTTTGTTTTAACGGTTAGTTTTATTTTAATAGTTATTTTACTTAAGTAGGATTAATTAGTAAATGGGGTAGTATTTTTAGTCTTGTTCAATGAGAAAGAATAAAATTTGGGCTCAAACAATCTATTTTTAGGCCCAATTTTCGGATTAGCCCATTAAGCCCAATACCCTCAAATCCTAGCCCTTCATTCTTCCCCATCCAATGGCTTACATTCTCCAACCCCTCCATATAAAAGCCTAATCTTCTCACAAACCCTAACACTAGAGACCTAGAACCCTTCCCGGCCGTCCCCTCTTCTTCTTCAACCAAGACAACAACAAAAAAAAACCCTAACAACCTCCAGCCGCCGCCGTTAGCCCTTCTCCAAACACACCACCAAGCCGTCGGCTACCCCCTTCTCCAACTCTAAGACAACAACCAGCCGCCGCCCTAACCCTGACTACAAGATACACAGCCACCCACCACCCTTCATCACACACACACACACACGCATAGATAGAGGATGATACAGTGAGAAACAAACAGAGAAATTAGTAAGGAAAATCCCATTGCCAGTAGCCACAAACTCATTTCCTCCATGGGAGCTGCTTTCAAACACCATGAACGCCACCTGAAATAATCACCAAATAGTAGCTTCACGAAATTCAGACCTTCTGTCAATCTTTTGTTCGTGGGTTTTCCTTTTTGGTGCTATCTCATCGATTGTTGGTCGAGGTTCATCGAGGTTGCTGGCGCAGTCTTCGATTTGTGCCGATTTTGGGTTCGAATATGAAATTCCGGCAGCAGCAGTTGTCAACTTCAGTCATCGGTGGAGAGTCGAAGTCGATAGGTGTTCCGTTCGGCATCGCTAGTCGCGGTTCATGTTCCTTTATCGATAAAGGTCCCTAGTCAACTTCCCATTTAGACAAATTTTGAAGAATTTTCAGCGATTGTAAAGGTTTAATTCTTTCTCTGACTTGATCTTTTGCTTATTGAAATAAAATAACATGATTTGCTTATGAATTCGGTGTTGGCTGCGGAGTTTATCGTTTGTTCGTTAATGTGGAGTTACTGGAATAATTTCTTTTGTTTAGTTGTTGATCTTTTGTATTTAGTTGTAATTTGGGTTAATTTGAGTGGTTTAGATTGTTAAGCAAAGACTAAGCTAAGAATAAAAGAAATTGTTTCACGAGTTGATTTTGAACATTGGGGTATGGGATTAGGCTAAATGAAGCAAACTGTGGTTTGTTCTTGGATTAACATAAGTCAGTCTAAATTAAACTTTCAATATTTGTTATTTAGCTTTCTTTTAGTTATTGTACTACTTTGACCGCTATGAGCATGCTAAGCCGTCAACACCCTGGTAGGTGAACCTTTAGGCACGTTTTGAATTTATTATCGTGATTGTGTACACGTTCGCGCGACATGATTACGGTTTCTAAAATGAATATTCATAGCTTGCTTTAGGCGCGACATAATCTATCATCGTGATTGTGTACACGTTCGCGTGACATAATTATGATTCTAAAAATAAATCGAGGTATGCGTTCGAGCAACTTCGGTCAAGCTTTGTTAATAATAATAAAGCGTGATTAATTGTAGACACGTACGCGTGACATGATTTTTGACGCACCAAACAAAATGAGTACACGTACGCGTGACTCGTTTCAAATTAAAAAGCGGTAAAAGGTAAAATGTACATAGGTTCTTAAATAAGTAATTAGACAATTTAATTAAGCCAGGTATGATTAAAGTGACCGTGTTAAAACCACGGAACCCGTGAATGCCTAACACCTTCTCCCGGGTTAACAGAATTCCTTACCCGGTCTTCTGTGTTCGCAGACCATAAATAGAGTCAAATTTCCTCGACTTGGGATTTAAAATAAACGGGTGACTTGGGACACCATATAATTATCCCAAGTGGCGACTCTGAATTGAATAAATAATTCCATTTTGATTATTGTCACTTTAATTGGAAATACTCCCTTATGCCCTTTTAGGTAAAAAAGGAGGTGTGACAGCTCTGGCGACTCTGCAGGGGATCGAACCCAGAATCTCTGGCTCATGGTTCAAGAATTCGAGTTTGTTAATGTGATTTTTACTTGGCCTATTTATTGTTGATATTACGATATTTTGTGGACCTAATGTGCTAATTGTCGTTTATTAAATGCTTTGATATTATTTGAACTGTATTAAAATGTATTCTAAAAATATGGTGCACACGTACGCGTGGCCCACTTTTTTGTTAGAAGTCATACCAAATAGAACGAGACTGGGTCAGTAACTAGGCCGGGTAGACTTTTGTGCTCCCGGTACGTTGCCCCCACCTCGGCTCGAGTTGTCCGCTCGGGTAAGCCAGGTCTAGAACACAAACGCAGGTTTAAACATAGAATAACATAGCCTCAAGCCGGAACCTTATTAGGAACGTTTGTTTGCATCACGTGCATTTGACTTAGGGGACTCAACACAGGGGTTGGGTCCGTCTAGGATAGGTGTACCCAAAAACAAAAGACCATCCTGTTGCATCTTATGTGCTACATGTTGCATTCTTCAAGGATAAATAGGGGTCATTTGGCGGACCAATGATGGTTGAGGGTAAATGAGAAAGAAAAAAGGGTGAAGTGTAAAAATGAAGCAAGTAGGGCCCAGTTATATTTTTCTTTCACAATTTTTTTTTGAGAAAAAGACAATAAAATGAAATTGAAAAATCCAAAAAGATTTTGCACTTTTCCATTATTTTTCAAAAAAAAAAAAGACAAAAAACATGTTTTCTCCAAATCAGTTGTTTTTTTTATTCTCGCCCGTATCCAATCTTTCCGAACTACGCATACCTGATTCTCGTCTTTTCGGGGCGGGATACGTAGGAAGCCCACATAGGGTCCGGTCTTCCTAGTGAGTCTTAAGTTCTTGGCTTCGAGGGTCGTAGCCAATTCTTGCATGTCTAACCACTTTTGGCCACATCGGCCTTTTTCGCAAAAAATGGTTACTTTTGCAAAGTGGCTTGTTGAACTGTGTTTGGATAGTCTTGAATCCGCAATTAGTTGTCTCCTTACTTTAAGTCCCGTCCTTGTCGAATTTGTATGTCTAGCCGCTTTTGGCCACATCGGCCGTTCTTGCAAAACAGGGTCATTTTCGTAAAAGTGGTTCAGTCACCCATGTCTTAGAGGCCTAAGTCCGCAACAAGGTGTCCTCTCTGTTTAAGGTCCATTCTGTTGAATTTGCATGCTTAGCCATTTTTTTAGCCACATAGGCCATTTCTACAAAATTGGTCATTTCTGCACAGTAATTTTTTTTCCATGTCTTCGAGGTCACTTTTGTTGAGTTTTTACTTCTACTACCTTTTGGCCACATAAGCCATTTTCCAAAAATAGCCTCAATCATGTCTTGCTTGTGTCCAATAGGAAGTGTTATTGTCTCACATAGTGTTCTAAGTCTTTAACTCTATTTGGTCTTATTTTACTCATACAGGTGTGGATCTACTTACTAGAGTTTGAGCATGACAGACATCCCGGGACCATCCAGTCAGGACCGCTGCATTCAGGAGCTGCTTAAGGAGATTTTTTTTAATGTTTTGAGTCTGTCTTCCATTTTATGTTGTCTTTTACTTTCTACTCCTTTCTAATAGTACCGAGTCTTTTAGGTGGTGTCAGAATCTATCATAGTCTAGCTGAGTTTGTCGGATCTTTTGTTATCATATTTTATATTCTGCATTCGAAAAAAAGAGTTGTAAATGAAAAATCCAAAAAGATTTTTGTTTCTTAGTCTATTTTGTCCATTATTGTTCCAGAACTACGCTTGATCTGATTCATGAGGGACATGATACGTAGGCAACCTACATAGGGTTCGATCGAATCATCATTAAATAAAAAAGCAAAAAAAAAAGAGAATAAAGTTGTGGGACGTGAGAAATGAGAGGAAAGAAAAGAGCGATAAGAAAAAAGAAAAGAGGAGAAAGGAAATAAAAACCAAGCGGTATTACAAATATTAGGCGATTCCGAGCCGGGTCCGTCCCGGCCGAAAATTTGCGACTCGCGCGGATGTCTGGTTTTATGGCCGTAAAATGCCAAAAAATGCAATTTGGTCGTTTCGGTGCGGTGACAATGGTTTCTTAGGCCGTATTTGATGTCCAGGACAAATATTAGGCGATTCCGAGCCGGGTCCGTCCCGGCCGAAAATTTGGAAAGGAAAATGAAGAAGGAAACGGGGCAAGAAGAGTGAAATTGGGATGATGCCATATGACCTTCGTACCCTCAAAGTGATTTTAGAACCGATAACTGTGACTAGGTGCATTGCACATAAAGTGAGATTATCTTATGTTATATGCCGTAACGCTAACATGATGACTTTATTTTGTTCCTCTTTGGCATCTTCATTATAGCAGAAGGGTGGTTGGTTTGTGGTTCTTAAAGTGGTAACTCTTCTCTACAACATAAAGTCGAAAGGCAATGGCAGATGACAATAGGATTGAGTTGGTTGATACTGGCGCCCGAAAGCAATTGGTTGAACAGGATAATGGGTTGGTTGAAGAGTTAAGGATGTTAAGACAACACATGGCGGACATGTATCGGGCTTGGATGACGGGAAGGCACCACCCCCGCCACCACCTAGCTTCCTAGATGCTACCCTTACCCAAACTTCGGTCATAGTTCCAGATGATCCCCCGTACTCTCCAGATTCTCCCGCTTATCACAGCTTTCCCAATCACTCTAGTAGCTCCATCACTCGTCCTTCAACTACCTTTCCCAAAAATTGCCCTCCTGACATATCCACTATCCCCACGATCACAACTTCTCAACAATCTTCCCTTCATAGATCCAACAATGAACACCCATTCAAAACTCATGATGCCCAATATTACCCCTCAGAGGTTGCCCACAAGGTCCCTGACTCATACAATTATAGCCCTCGGAATGAGCCTCATGTTAAAAATGAAAAATTCACAGGAAAAGAAGGGCGAGATGAGATATCCAGGAAGTTAAAAGGTATAGAACAGTCCTTAAAGAACATGCAAGGGATGGGAAATCAGATTAACATGTCTTACAATGACTTATGTATGTTCCCTGATGTTCATCCTCCCGCGGGGTTTAAAATGCCAAAGTTTAACTTGTATGATGGGCGTGGAGATCCAATAGTCCATCAGAGGGGTTATTGCAGTGAAATGAGACGTGTTGGCAGGAAAGATGATTTGTTGATGGCGTATTTCAGTGAGAGCTTGACTAGGGCAGCCTTGGAATGATATACTCGTCAAGATGTCAATAAGTGGCATGCATGGGATGACATGGCTCAAAATTTTGTCCAATACTTTCAGTACAATCTAGACATTATCCCAGACCGCTCCTCCCTATCTAAGATGGAAAAGAAACGGAGGAATGTTTTAGGGAGTTTGGGCTCAGATGGAGGGAACAAGCTGCTCGGGTCAGTCCCCCAATTGGTGAAGAAGAAATGGTTGAGCTTTTCCTACAAGCCTAGGGCCTACCTACTTCAGTCATTTGATCCCGGCTTTGGGTAAACCTTTCAATGATGTGGTAAAAATGGGGGAGATGGTAGAAGAGGGAATCAAGTCATGCAAAATCATGAGTTGTTCTGCATTGAAAGATACTACAGAAGACATTCAGAACATCTCAGTAAGTTTGGGTGGAAGAAAAAGAAATAGAAAAGATGTTGTTGAGCCCCGCCAATGACAGGATCCAGTGGGCATTCCTGCTCAATGCTTTCAGCCTCAATATCGACCCCATGGATATCCCTGTGCTCCAGATAGTCCTCCCCAATGCTACTTATCTCCACAAAATCCCCAAAGTCATACCTCACCTTCCCAGTACTCCATCCATATTGCACCAACATATGCTCTACACCCGCAAGACCCACAATGGCCTGCACTGCCTCCACAAATGTCTTACCCGCCTCCTCAAGCATATCAACCACCTACCAGCAAAAGGTTCCAACCGAGGCCAGAGTACAAAATGAAAAGGCAACAGGGAAAAGAAAAGTCTTCCACTCCTATTGGAGAATCATATGCTAGTTTGTTCCAAAGGTTGAGGCAATTGGACATGTTGGAGCCGATTCAGATAAAAATGCCGAACCTTCTTCCAAAGAGTATTTATTGTTCTCAAAGGTGTGCATATTGCTCTAATGCCCCGGGGCACAGCATAGAAAAGTGTTGGAATCTGAAAAGAGCAGTCTATAAGCTCGTTGATGTAGGTGACATTGTCGTGCAAAATCCAGATGCATTAGACACTAGCCAAAGTCCATTGCCTGTTCATAATGAGACGCATATGGAGGGTATGATTTATGTTGAAAAGGAATATGAGAACTCTTCTGAGATCCTCGGAGGGTCACTTGTCGCAAAGCTTTCAGCGCTATTAGCCTCGGTTCCGGAAGTTGATCTTAAAAACGAGCTGGCAAAAGGGACCCAAAAGCGATTTGCTAAGGTTAATGTGATGGAGACTTGTGAAGGTCCTAGTAATGTTGATGCGGAACTCAGTGGCTAAAATGTCGAGCTTGGTAATTGGAAAGACACTCCTTTCTTGGTCAGCCAGGGAGGAGTTTTGGTGGTTTATTTTGTTGTCATTTATGTTGTCCGGGTTATTTCAGGGTTGTAATCCGGATATTGTCTTGTGACTCAAATCCTTCTATCCTTTTATTTTTCCTAGTTTGTTTAATCGTAGTAACTCGTTTAGTGTTATCTAGGTTTGTTTTAGGGTTGTAACCCCAGTTTACTTTGCTTGTTTTGTTGTTCGAACCCTTTCACCGTTTGTTTAATGCAATCTCCTATTTTCTGTTATTTCTGGTCAGTTTTTGTTGAATTCTCTTTTCCTTTTGTAGTTCTTCTCATAGTGACTCTAGTGGCATGACATGCATGTGGAATTCTCAGCCCGGTCTTAAAAGTTAGTCTAATCATGAAACAATGAAACAAGGTTTGAAGATGACAGGGACATTTAAGGGAAATAAGTAAGGATTTGTACATTTTGAGGTCATTTAAAGCCCGAATTGTATGAAACTGGGGCAGATAGTTTGGGAAGTTTATAGGATGACAAGGATTTTTTACAAGAGAGTGCGTCCCAGACAATTTGAAGCAAGCAACTTTGAGTTCAAGTGCATCTCAAGTTACAACATAAAGTGAAGGGAGTTTGCTCCAAACTGACGGAGCACATCCATTTTGAAGAAGAAATCACCCAACAAGAGCTCTGTACTTGACAAGGCACTAAACAAAGAAGGAAGGCATATCTGTGATATCAATGCCGATGCTGCAAAAGAAATATTATGCATGATCTTCATTTTTCATCTTCAAGTTGCATGTGTTATACATGGTATTCTTAGAGATTGGGAGGCCCTCTTTCATCTACCCAAACATTTTATACCCTTCGATACTCCTTTGAGCCTGTGCTGATTTCTTTGACCTTCCCTCTTTTGGAATCAAGTTAGAGTCGTAAAAAAAATGTTCATATCCCAATAGGTTTGTTTTAGAAAGTTCATTCCAAAAAAAAAATCAATCAAAAAGAAAAAAAGAATAAAAAAAATTAAAAAAAACAAAAAAAAACAACTTTTAGGTTTGAACTACGTTCCTTATCACCACAAGATACGTAGGTAGCCTTACGGTTCTGTCGCACCAAATAAAATATTTCATAATCCCACAAAGTCGAGAGTGGGGCAATCTTTCTTAGAAAATCCATCTCAAAAAAAATAAAATAAATCAAACTCCCTTGTTTTAGAAATTGGGGCAAAGTTTTTATAATGGATTCCAAAAGTTGTAGACAAATTAACCCTGTTGTCTTAGTTATTTTGAGCCTTTATTATATCCCTTCTTTCTAACCCTGTCCAAAAGCCACATTACAGTCCAAAAGACCTCCCAGATAATCTTTGAGAGTGCTGAGTTAGACATGCCAGGAACATATGGTTAATGCCTTGTCATCTGCAGAATCAGAGGAAATAAGAAGAAAAGAAACAAAGAGAGAGTCTTATTGGTGAAAACCTTCACAGGCACCATAAGGCGACGGGGAGTTGAGAGAAAGAAAAAATGAGAAAGGCTTGATGGTGAAAACCCTTCGAGCACTACAAGTCGAATAAGGATCGTGAATCAGATAGGATAATCAGAGCATTGAAGCCCAGTTTCACGGCGAAGAGGTACAACAAGAGTTGAATATTAGACTTGCTTGACAGTTTAGGCCACTTAATCCAAAAGTGCATGTCATGGTCATTAGAGTTGGTAACCACATCTAATAAGTTTCTACTTGGTGATTTTCCTGTTAGATATCATTTCTTTCAATTGTCCCCTTACTATGTTCCTCCTGATTTGTTTAAGTCCTCTTCTTGAGTCTGTTTTATCAAAACAAGTGTGAAATGACTTCAAAATTTGCTACCAGCTTTCCAATTGCACAAAGCGGAGTCTGGCTAGTACATCAAAGTGGCTTAAGTAAGGAAATAGTAGTATGCGCACGGTGTTGGTGACAATGGCGTGCTTTGGGATTCATGTGAAATAAAAAGGTGCGGTATATGTCAATTCATAAGCACAATGCAACATATAGCGGGTATTGAGTTTGAACGGATCAGAGGTATTTTCTGTGATAAGGGTGACAGAGAAAGTGGTTAGTCAATAAACAAACAAGGTCTTTCAATTTGAAATCAAAGTTATCATGGCCGGTGAAGGAGCAATCGCCCTCAAAGTCAAGGACACAAACCGACCACCATGTTTAAACTCACAAGTTTTCTTTGTTTGAAACAGGGACGAAGACTATGTCCAAATCAAAGCTCGGAAGCTTGAATTTTTCAAGTGTCGTGCCCAAATTTTGTCAGCACAAAGGCTGTTTGAGAAGGTTTTTACTTGCTAGGTATTCCCCTAGTTGAGAAGGTTTTTACCTCCTACATATTCCCCGAGTTGAGATGACCATTACCTCCTAGGCATTTTCCCTAGTTGAGAAGAACCGTACCTCCTAGGCATTCTCCTTAGTCGGAAGAGTTTTTAGCATTCCTTAAGTTCAGGGGTCCCGCCTGGAGAATAGGGTCAGTTTTAGTTTCCTTAAATTATTAATCTTTAGCATCCCTTAAGTTTAGGGGTCCCGTCTGGAGAATATGGTCAATTTTAGTTTTCTTAAGTTGTTAATCTTTAGCTTTTCTTAAGTTCAGGAGCCCCGCCTAGAGAATAGGGTCATTTTTAATTTTCTTAAGTGGTTAGTCTTTAGTTTTCCTTGAGTTCAGAGATCCCTCCTGGAGAATAGGGTCAGTTTTTAGTTCCCTTAAGTTGTTAGTCTTAGTTTTTCTTTAGTTCAGGTGTCCCGCCTGGAAAATAGGATTAATTTTTAGTTTCCTTAAGTTGTTAATCTTTAGTTTTCTTAAGTTCAGGGGTCCCGCCTGGAGAATAGGGTCAATTTTAGTTTTCTTAAGTTGTTAATCTTTAGTTTTCCTTAAGTTCAGGGGTCCCGCCAGGAGAATAGGGTCAGTTTTTAGTTCCCTTAAGTTGTTAGTCTTAGTTTCCTTAAGTTCAGGGGTTCTGCCTGGAGAATAAGGTCAATTTTAGTTTTCTTAAGTTGTTAATCTTTAGCTTTCCTTAAGTTCAGGCGCCCCGCCTGGAGAATAGGGTCATTTTTAATTTTCTTAAGTGGTTAGTCTTTAGTTTTCTTTGAGTTCAGGGGTCCCGCGTGGAGAATAGGGTCAGTTGTTAGCTTCCTTAAGGTTTCAATATTTAGTTTCTCTTAAAGTTCAGGGGTCCCACCTAGAGAATAGGGTCAGTTGTTAGTTTCCTTAAGTTTTCAATCTCTAGTTTTTCTTGAGTTCAGGGTCCTGCCTGAAGAATAGGGGCAATTTTTAGTTTAGTCAAGCTTAGCTTATAGTTTTCCTTAAGCTGCACATCCTAGTTGAGTTTTTAGTTTTACCCTCATCATTGCATCCTTCATCAATAGCATAGGTGATTTACAGTTTCGCTAACAACTCACAAATCTTCCTAGTGCAAACTGGGGCAGAAAATTTTGTTTGTTTTGTTGTTTTGATTGCAGGCACCCACTTGGAGAACGAGGGGCAACATTTCAAAAATGGGTTTTAGGTCCAAGTCAAAGAAGCACCAGGAACCCGCCTGAAGAACAGGGTCAACTTTTAATTTCGTTCGAGATCAAGCAGCAGGATCCCACCTGGAGAACGAGGGTCGATATTTCAGAAATTGGTTTCAAGTGCATGTTAGAGAATCGTCAGGAGCCCGCCTGAAGAACAGGGTCGACTTTCAGTTTACAAGTTCAAGTCAGAGGCATCAAGAGCCCACCTGAAGAACAGGGTCAGTGTTCGGGTTTCAATTTCAAGTTCAAGAGGCATCAGGAGAATCCTGCCTGAAGAACAGGGTTAACTTTCAGTTTTCAAGTCCAAGTTAGAGGCATCAGGAGCCCACCTGAAGAACAGGGTCAACTTTCAGTTTTCAAGTTCAAGTTAGAGGCATCAGGAGCCCGCTTGAAGAACAGGGTCAACTTTTAGTTTTCAAGATTCAAGTCAAAATCAAGTGGAGAATCCCCCCTGAAGAGTAGGGTCAACTTTCAGTTTTCAAGTTCAAGTCAGAGAGGCATCAGGAGCCCACCTGAAGAACAGGGTCAACTTTCAGTTTTCAAGTTCGAGTCAGAGGCATCAGGAGCCTGCCTGAAGAACAGGGTCAACATTCAGTTTTTAAGTTCAAGTCGGAGAGGCATCAGGAGTCCGCCTGAAGAACAGGGTCAACTCTAGGTTTTCAAGATTCAAGTCAAAGACAGTAGGAGTCCGCCTGAGGAATAAGGTTTTCAAGCTCAAGTCTACTTCAAGTTCAAGTTTATTTCAAGTGCAAGCAGCAGGATGGCCGGCTGAAGAACAGGGTCAACTTCCAGTTTTCTTCAAATTCAAGTCAGTAGGATGCCCACCTGAAGAATGGGGTGAATTTTCAGTTTCATGTTGAAGGATCAAGTGGAGATTCAAGGAAGATTCAAGACAAGAAGTAGATAGGATCTTGTATTTTTCTTTTATTTTTGCTATAATTTTTCATTTTATTTTTGATGTAATGGTAGGAACCGTGGACCGGAACCTCGACGGTACCTCAATCGGCTCTCCACCTCGGTATACTCCACCACTCTTCCTAATTCTGAACTACACGTGGCCTGATTCCTTTATAGCCAAGGATATGTAGGCAACTCAGATACCAGGGCTCAGTCACATTCTCCTCTCTTTTAGTTTTTGGTCTCTCTAAATAAGGGTCGGGTCAAAAAACCTGTCTCGTCGTTCTTTGTCTGAAAACTCTTCGTGTTTCCAGTCAAAGAGGGGCAGCTGTAGACATGTAATTTTTGACCCTCCCCAAGATTTTACATATTTTAGCATTTAAATATTTAGTTTAGGCCTAATATCGCTATTTCAGCTAGTTTTGACTCTTTTAATTTATTTTGTCACAAAAATGAAAATTACAAAAAATATTTACTTTATTTAGGTAATTGATATTTTATCCTGTTATTTTTAGTTTACCTACCTTTCATAAAATTTAAAAATACATAAATAGTTCCACTTTGTTTTCAGGAATATTAGTAGTTTGGTAGGAATATTATTTCAATTTTGTAATAATTTAAATCTAATTCCATTTTTATCTTTTTGTATGATATTTGAAAAAATACCAAAAATAGGTTTGTTTTAACGGTTAGTTTTATTTTAATAGTTATTTTACTTAAGTAGGATTAATTAGTAAATGAGATAGTATTTTTAGTCTTGTTCAATGAGAAAGAATAAAATTTGGGGTCAAACAATCCATTTTTAGACCCAATTTTCAGATTAGCCCATTAAGCCCAATACCCTAAATCCTAGCCCTTCATTCTTCCCCATCGAATGGCTCACATTCTCCAACCCCTCCATATAAAAGCCTAATCTTCCCACAAACCCTAACCCTAGAGACCTAGAACCCCTCCGGGCCGTCCCCTCTTCTTCTTCAACCAAGACAACACAAAAAAACCCTAACACCCTCCAGCCGCCGCCGCCAGCCCTTCTCCAAACACACCACCAAACCGCCGGCCACCCCCTTCTCCAACTCTAAGACAACAACCAGTCGCCGCCCTAACCCTGACTACACAATACATAGCCACCCACCACCCTTCATCACACACATACACACGCATAGATAGAGGATGATACAGTGAGAAACGAACAGAGAAATTAGTAAGGAAAATCCCATTGCTAGTAGCCACATACTCATTTCCTCCATGGGAGCTGCTTTCAGACACCATTAACGCCACCTGAAATAATCACCAAATAGCAGCTTCACGAAATTCAGCCCTTCTGTCAATCTTTTGTTCGTGGTTTTTCCTTTTTGGTGTTATCTCATCGATTGTTGGTCGAGGTTCATCGAGGTTGCTGGTGCAGTCTTCGATTTTTGCCGATTTTGGGTTCGAATATGAAATTTCGGCAGCAGCAGTTGTCAACTTCAGTCATCGGTGGAGAGTCGAGGTCGATAGGTGTTCCGTTCGACATCGCTAGTCGCGGTTCCTGTTCCTTTATCGATAAAGGTCCCTAGTCAACTTTCCATTTAGACAAATTTTGAAGAATTTTCAGCGATTGTAAAGGTTTAATTCTTTCTCTGACTTGATCTTTTGCTTATTGAAATAAAATAACACGATTTGCTTATGAATTCGGTGTTGACTGCGGAGTTTATCGTTTGTTCGTTAATGTGGAGTTACTGGAATAATTTCTTTTGTTTAGTTGTTGATCTTTTGTATTTAGTTGTAATTTGGGTTAATTTGAGTGGTTTAGATTGTTAAGCAAAGACTAAGCTAAGAATAAAAGAAATTATTTCACGAGTTGATTTTGAACATTGGGGTATGGGATTAGGCTAAATGAAGCAAACAGTGGTTTGTGCTTGGATTAACATAAGTCAGTCTAAATTAAACTTTCAATATTTTGTTATTTAGCTTTCTTTTAGTTATTGTACTACTTTGACCGCTAGGAGCATGCTAGGCCGTCAACACCCTGGTAGGCGAACCTTTAGGCACGTTTTGAATTTATTATCATGATTATGTACATGTTCGCGTGACATGATTACAGTTTCTAAAATGAATATTCGTAGCTTGCTTTAGGCGCGACTTAATCTATCATCGTGATTGTGTACACGTTCGCGTAACATAATTATGATTCTAAAAATAAATCGAGGTATGCGTTCGCGCAACTTCGGCCAAGCTTTGTTAATAATAATAAAGCGTGATTAATTGTGGACACGTATGCGTGACATGATTTTTGACGCACCAAACAATATGAGTACACGTACGCGTGACTCGTTTCAAATTAATAAGCGGTAAAAGGTAAAATGTACGTAGGTTCTTAAATAAGTAATTAGACAATTTAATTAAGCCAGGTATGATTAAAGCGACCGTGCTAAAACCACGAAACCCGGGAATGCCTAACACCTTCTCCCGGATTGATAGAATTCCTTACCCGGTCTTCTGTGTTCGCAGACCATAAATAGAGTCAAATTTCCTCGACTTGGGATTTAAAATAAACCGGTGACTTGGGACACCATAGAATTATCCCAAGTGGCAACTCTGAATTGAATAAATAATTCCATTTCGATTATTGTCACTTTAATTGGAAAAATTCCGTTATGCCCTTTCGGGTAAAACATGAGGTGTGAAAATTGTCATTTAAGAGGGGCTTGATACTAGGACCTTGTTCCCAAGGTGCAACTATAAATAGTGACTTCAACAGCCATTGTAAGGAGCGGAATTTTCTGACAAACTTATGCTTTACAGTATTCAAGAAGCTCAATAATACTTTATTTCTTGTCAATTGATATTTGTATTACTGCCTTCGGAAGCTTTGCTCCCGGAAGCAAGCTATCTGCTGCCTAATCTCAATTTTAACGCTAAGTCTTGCATTTTATTTAATTTATTTACCATTTTGGGATCAAATTGATTCGCTTGTCTATACACCACATTATAAATTCAACTATACCATTTTACCGGTAAACACTTATCTTCTTTTCTTGCGTTACTCTCCCTATTTGACATTCTTTCGGTTTGATAACTTCTTTGAAATATATTCTTTTAGATGTTGGATTAGAATTGAGAGAATGCTGTTCTTTCAAGGATCAAATATTCTAGCAATTCTCTCTCTCTCTTTTTGATTTCTTATATATGCAGTATTTAGTGCCTGTATTGGGGCCGATTATATTCGGATTCGCAGCGGAAAGTCCCACACTGGGGTCTGGGGTAAAACGCTCTCTAACAAAGGCGACTCCATACCCATGACTTGAATCCGAAACCTCTGATTAAAGATGAAGGAGTACTTATTCTAACAATTATCCATCATATATAATATTGGTCGGAAAAATGCATAATATCTAACCAGTGTTTGTACAGCCAAATCACAACTATGCTATAGGTAAAATCCATCCTTTCTTCTCTCACTTCTGTAGGTATGAAAAAATAATTTCTTTTGTAATGTTTCTGCATATGTTAAACATGTTTATATACTTATATGCATTTTCCTACTAATATTATAATATTCTTGAATTTTCTATAATTGCTATTTAGTTTTAATATTTTGGGGGGATTTATATGATTATAATATCCATAGGGTTTACACCCCGACACTCGAGGCTTATATCTCGTTCCGTGTCAGGTAAAACCTGTCTTGCGCTTACACCTTTTGAAACACTGACATTTTAGGGATCTACATATATACGGACAACAATTCGCTTGAAATCAATTTCCATGTATGAACAGAATTATTATACAGACCAAGTCTATCTATTTTCTTCAATCCTAAAACTTAAATTTCATTTTCTGACCTTGTGGTTGATACTGTTTATTTCTATTATCCCTTTTCATCTTTTTGATCCCAGGATCTACTGGAAACACTCTCTCTACCTCCTAAGAATAGGGGCAAGGCCTGCATACACGCTACCTTCCCCAGATCCTGCTTGTGGGACTTCACTTGGTTAATTGTTGTTGTTATTATTATTATGTAAAAAACTTAGTAAATTTCAATTCAAAATGTGCACATGCATGTGCAAGTAGAGAATATGGATAAAGCTGCAAAAAATACCAATTTGACTAAAGTTGGATCAATAGATTTTTGGGAAAAGCATTGTTAGAGGAATACGCATCGGACCCTTTAAACATGAAAAATGGGCATCAAATCCATTTGTCCAGCCCCACAAAAGAAAAAAGCCAAGGTCAATCATATTTGAGAACACAGGTTGAATTTTGACTTCCACAGAGATCTACAAAAGAAAAGAAAATAAAGATCGAATTTTAAGTTCTACTAATTAAGACTTTCAAAAGAGAAGAAAATACAAGCACTAATTTTGATTATTATTGAGTGTAAATGTGCATGGCTTACTTTAGGCTTGCCAGTAGGTGTATTTGTATGGTGTTGGGAAAAGTATTGCATCGAGTAGAAGTGGAGCTAGGATTTTGAATTTTTGGGTTTTCGATATTTAGAAAAAGTAGATTACAGAGTTTATTGATAAATTATTTATTCATATTAAGTAGATCATAAATGCAAATATAAAATATGAGACAAACCTATTGGGTTCTGCCAAACTCATAAGCAGGACTGTACGTAGCTCTTCGTCTTGGAGATAAAGTGAGCACAAGTGTCATTGGAAATGAGAACTTATTCCTATTTGGGAAGTCAGATAATGTAGCTAGCTGAGGACTAAAGTCAAAGAAGTAAAAAGGAAGAGAAAAGCAACATAAAGAATCAAAGTCTCAGATGCTTAGTTCTTCATTACTAGTATTAATTTGATGTGGCTATAAATACATGGCTAACTATCCATATAGTAATCACGATCTCAATAAAGAAGAGAGATCTTACATGAAGAGGAGAGTCATATTGTTTAGTAGCCAAGGATGACTTGCCTGCTCCACTATGTTAAAAGGTGTTTGATTACACTATTTTTACTTGGTTTCAGGCAGCCTTCTTGGCTATCTTAACATGCTCTTCTCTTTCATGCTAGGCTTAATTTTTTCAATATTTGGAGTTAACTGGAGTGCTTTCATCAAATGATTCATGTGGGTTGAGCCATTTCCATCCCAAATGGTGGTAGAATCAGAGTTTTGAATTTTGTTCATTTTTTGTCGTCATAATATTTGCCGTTTGCAGCAATAATTCGATATATTTATCACGCGACTATTAATATGTCGATGGTTAACTAAATGACGGGATGACAAAATAGTTGAATCCATATCCAATCAAAAAGATTAACCATATAGAGATAACATTTTATTATGATGCGGATTTTACAAATTAATACTGAAATAAAGAAAATGAAACCGAGCTTATTCGAAACACAGTCTAGTCTTTTGCAAACATTAGAGTGAAGAATTACAGTAATGTAAAACTAAAGAGCTTATTTGCACTTTGGCGTCCCTACTGTATCTAAATTTGCACTTCTTTTTTGTTTATGTTTACTCTTAAAATGGATAACAATTAAATTTGTATGCGATTTAAAGGATATGTAGTTTAATTTTACCGAAAGATTGAAGAACAGTAAATAATTGAATTGAAATGAGAGGACGATCAAACCAATGTGTGAAGTAATTAAGCCTTGTGTTAGGCTGAAATGCTAACGATCGGACTCAATCGATCCCTCGAGATAGAGCTCGGATACGACCAAATGAACGAACAAATGAAGAACACTTAGAACAATTGTCGAGAGTCAAAATAAATTTTATTGCTTTGATATGCGTCCCAACAGTGTGAAAAAATAAAGGGGTCCTCCTCTTTATATAGTAGAGGAGTTTTAACCCTAATACAAGTCCAAATAAGGTAAAATCTTTCCCCTTCCTTTTCTCCCACGAAATTATGACCCGCAGTAAGTACCGAGCGTGATCCGCGCCGCACTGATGGCGGATATTTAGGCTCCCTGTTATCATCTTTAACTGCCTTTCCTTCATCCCCGATTCTTCATCTCACTCGAGCTTGATTCTGCCTGGGTTTGGACGTGCTCGAGACCCGATGTATTATCATTTTCTCGTGGTTCCGATTTGTGGGTATCTTTTGTCTTACTCGGGCCTATAACAAGCAACGTCATTCCTTGCTTCACAACGGGAAATCCGGGGTAATTCTACCCTCTATTTTACCCGTATACAATTTAAATCGACTAGCTCAGGACCGAGATACACGGGGTCAAGGCTTCAGCCGATGAGCTGAGAGGCAAAATATACCGCCTAGCATCGGAGTGGGATGCCACCAAAGAGGACTTGGCATCGACCAAAGTGCACTCCGAGTAATGAAGGAAAAGGCCGACAAATGGGCTCGGCTGAACGAGGAACTCTAAGAAAAACTTGCCTCAGCAGTTGCAGAGCGTGATGCTCTCGGCCCAAAGTTTGCTGTGTTGAAGTCCAAATTGGAGGTGGCTTCAAATGAGGTCTCAGAAGCCCAAGATATGGTGGCCCAATATAAGGCCGATGTCGACATAGCCAAAGCTCGGATCATAACGAAGGCTGAGTATGTGAAGTGGCTAGCTCGGAGGGAGGCTTTCGAGGAGATCAAAGCTGGGGATGTCGACATAGTGGCCAAGATCGAAGAGGCCAAGAGGTTCGAAGCCGAGGCCAAAGCAAAGTATCAGCTCAAAGGGTCGGACATCAAGCTGGGCTCTGATGAAGATTAGGCAAGAAATGCCTTAGTTAGTTTTGTATCTTTTTTTGTTTTTCTGTACTCGTATATTTTGTACATTGGGGCCGTTTTCTCGTGACTCTGTAAATATTTTATGATAAATATAAGACATTACCCTTCGGCTATACATTGTGTCCTTTAACTTTTCCGCTTTTGCTCCTTCTTAGGACTTAGAGTATATAACATGTATCTCGGACTTAGTACATCATCGATGCCTTAGCATAAATATTGTCGTTGCTCTAATTGTCCAACTTTCACAGCCCGAATAAGGCCCGGGTCAAACAACGGCTCCGAGTCGCTTTGACTTTGGAGGGTCTAACAAAATGAAATGAAGTCTTAATTAAAATATTCGAATGATTTATCTGGACATAGTTAATCTTTGTCGAAGGTGGCCCTTTCTTTGGGCGTGATTCGAAACTGATTGATATGATCAGATCAGACATAGTCTTTATAGATTTAAAATGTGTAAGGACCTTACTTTTTATATTTACGAATTCAGACGTCTTCGAGTCGTTTATATATTGGGATTGAAGCTCCAATGTCTTCGTACCTTAAGTTGGCTGTGACCTTTCGTATTCAGACGCTGCCTTGTAGGATCAGTACCCTTGGGGTTTAGTACCCCGATTTTCCCGATCTTACTATCGGACAACAGTCCCCGGTTTGGGGCGACCCGTAGGCTTATGGGTCTTTAGATGACTGGGCACAGTCTTGTGGACTCTTACTACCTTTGGTTTCATGCTTCCGATTAGTGATGGCCCGAAGGCTTAGAACCCTAATATATATTCTAAGTGACATAAAGATAACATTGCTCGTGTAAGCATGAATCGATAAAGTATAGAAGGTGAATTTTCTCACTTTGTTACTTCAAATGTAGTGTAAATAATCGAAGATACAAAACTATCTGCCATAGCGAGAATGAATCATCCGAGCACAATTCATTTGATCTTTTGACCATTACAATGAATCGTATTATTCAAGCCTTGACTTTTGATGTCGAGTAAAATTGTCTTTGAAGTTTCCGAACTCAGATCTTCGAATCTTGATTCAGGGTGTAATAGTCCACTAGTACTTGAGGCTGAATTTTGAGGGCTGGAATACTAATGATCTGATGCGGGCAGTCCCCAGTCCCTGGTGTTTAACTGGCCTTCAAAACTAGAGTACCACGCTTACTGTTGCCTCGTTAAGAACCTTGCTGTAAAACCCACTTCTGGAAAAAACTGATCGAAGGGAAAAAGAGTGTAACACGTGCTTTCAGACTAATTCTTGGACTTGTCTTTGATTGAGTACCTGCACGGGTTAGTTCAAAGGATAATAAACCTTAAAGAAATTTTGATATTCATACCTCAACTGTAGTACCGCTTTAAGTATGTCACATTCCAATTATTTCACAGCTGTATGCTATTTTCGAACTCAAGCTGGTACGAGCCTTTCTGGGTTATACTGTTGACTCTATATGGTCCTTCCCAGTTTAGGTCTAGTTTTTTGTCATTCGGGTCCTTGGTATGTAGTGTGACTTTCTGTAATACTATGTCCTCGACTTGGAAGTGTCAAAGGTTTGCCCTTCGGTTGTAATATCTTTACATCCGCTGCTTTTGAGCTGCTAACCGGACCAGGTCAGATTCTCGCCTTTTGTTCGCTAAATTTAGACTTGTGGCCATGGTCTCGTCGTTCTATGTTTCCGTAGCATATCGGAACCTTAAACTCGGTTCTCCCACTTCTGCTGGAATCAATGCTTCAACACCCTAAACTAGAGCGGTGTCTCACAGTACTTGACCTCGAAGTTGTTCGATATGCCCATAGGACCTCGAGTAGAATTTCTTTCCACCTTCATTTTGAATCGGTCAATCTTTTCTTCAGGTTTTGCAGTATGGTCTTGTTTGTTGACTCTGCTTGACTGTTCACGATCGGGGTGATAAGGGGTCGATAAAGTCTTTTTGATTTTATGATCTTCAAAGAACTTATTGACCCTGTTTCCGATGAATTGTCTCCCGTTATCACACGCGATTTCGGTTGGTATCACGAACCGGCAGATTATATGATCCTAGATGAAGTTGATAACCTCTTTTTCTTTAATTTTCTCAAACGCCTATGCTTCAACCCACTTGGAGAAGTAATTATTTATAAGCAAAATGTACCGAACCTTACTGGGTGTCCATGGTAAAGGACCTACGATCATCGGGGCATGCCTTTGAATTTTGTTGCATTTTAGAACAAAGTCTTTTGCATTCTTCTCCATTTTGTTCCAACAATACCCAGCCCTGATCAATTTCTAAACCAACGATTCTACTTCCTGAATGGTTTCCACAAGTCCCTCTTGGACTTCCCTCATCATGTAATCGATCTCCGGGGGCCCGAAGCATCTTGTTAATGGTCCTAAAAATGACCTTCACTACAGTTGACCTTCAACCAAGCAAACCTGGCAACTTATTTTGAAGGCCCCTTGACTCTTTAGGATCCGACGGTAGTTTTCCCTTCTTAAGGTAGTTCGTGTACATTTTTCTCCAATCCCAACTCAAACTTTTTGAGTTTACCTTGGCATGACCGGTCTCTATTGCTGAGCTCATCAATTGCACCACCATTCCGGAGTAGAGTCCACCGACGATCCTAAATTAGCCAATGCATCATCCTCACTATTATGATCTCGAGGTACATATTGTAGCGTCCATTCTTTGAATGGATGTAATGCTATTTGTAATTATCCAAGTACCTCCGCATCCGATCTTCTTTTACTTCAAATGTTCCGTTGACCTGGTTAACAACGAGAAGGAAATAACACTCTTGGCTTCAATAACCTCAACCTCCAAGCTTTTAGCCAATTCCAGACTTGCAACCATAGCCTCATATTCTGCTTCATTATTCGTCAATTTCACACTTCTAATTGATTGCCTTATTATGCTACCTGTGGGGGGTTTTAGTACGATACCCAACCCGGGCCTTTTCGCGTTGGAGGCATTGTCCATAAATGGGGTCCATACCCCCGAGCTAGTCCCCGAGGCAAGTAATAATTCTTTATCGACCTTGGGGATCATGGCCGGTGTGAAATCGGCCACGAAGTCTGCCAATATATGAGACTTCATAGCTGTTCGAGGTTTGTATTCAATATCGTACTCGCTAATCTTTACAACCCATTTTGCTAGCCGAACTGAGAGTTCAGGTTTATGCATAACATTCCTTAACGGGTATGAGGTCACGAAACGTATAGGGTGACACTGAAGATATGGTTTTAGTTTCCTAAATGCACTTAACAAGGCAAGCGCCAATTTTTCTAGGTGTGGATACCTTGTTTCGGCATCGCCTAGAGTTCTACAAACATAATATATAGGGAACTCGTACCTTCTTCTTCCCCAACCAAGACGCTGCTCGTTCGCCTTCGGGGTGTGCAGTAAGGGAGGGCTCGATAAGTATTATTTGAGTTCCTCCAAAGCCTTTTGGCACTCCGGCGTCCAGGCGAAATTGCTTTTTTCCTTTAGAAACGAGAAAAATCGGTGGCTTTTATTCGATGACTTGGAAATGAATCGGCCCAATGCGGCTATTCGCCCGGTCAGCCTTTACACTGCTTTGACGTTGTTATCCACAGTGATACCTCTTATGGCCTTTATTTTATTAGGGTTGAGTTCTATTCCCCGGCTAGATACTATGAACCCGAGGAACTTGCTGGAGCTGACCCCGAAGGCACACTTCTCCAGGTTGAACTTCATATTGTATTCCCTTAGTATGTCAAAGGTTTCCTGCAAATGCTTCAAACGGTCCTCTGCTCACAAGGACTTAACTAACATATTGTCAATATAAAACTCCATTGATTTTCCTATTTGTTCCTCGAACATTCGGTTAACTAGGCACTGATATGGGCACCAGCATTTTTTAACCCAAATGGTATTATGTGAAAACAATAAGTGTCGAACTTCGTCATAAAAGAAGTTTTCTCTTGATCCATCAGGTCTATCCGTATTTAGTTGTACCCGAAATAGGCGTTGATAAAGCTCAGCGTCTCGTGCCCTACCGCTGCGTCAATCATTCGGTCGATGTTAGGCAAAGGAAACGAGTCCTTTGGGCATGCCTTATTAAAATGCTTATAATCTACACACATTCTAAGTTTGTTTCCCTTTTTAGGTACGACGACTACGTTAGCTAGCCAATCCGGGTATGTAACTTCCTGAATGGTACCTATTTTTAAATTTTAGATACCTCGTCTTTGATGAATAGGTGTTTGACTTCGGTCTGTGGCCTCCTCTTCTGTTTAATCGGGTGGAAGTTTGGATCAAATTCAATTTGTGAGTTGTTATCTCTTGTGGGATTCCTATCATATCTAAGTGGGTCCAGACAAAACAGTCGCCATTAGCTTTAAGAAAATCAATGAGTTTTTTCCTCAGCTTGGGGGTTAACCCCATGCCTGGGTATGCCTTTCTATCCGGTAGATGCTCGAATAATATGACTTGTTCCAGTTCCTCGATTGTTAACTAGGTAGCATCAGTGCCAGGTTCTACATTGGATCTCGGGACCCAGCAGCCATCTTCCTCATCCGTTAGATGTTCCTCCCATTTTTCCAGCTCAGTCGAGGCCGAGACCTGTGATTGCCATTTGCTGCCTTCCTCTTCGGTTAGTCCCTTATATTTTGATGTCGTGATCGCGGGTACTGGGATCTCTTCTTCGACGGCAAACATCTCCTTTGCGGCCGATTGTTCCCCATAGACCATTTTGATTCCTCCCCGGATTGGAAACTTTAACGTTAGTGCAAGGTCGATGGCACTACCCTCAAGCTATGAACCCACGGTCTCCAGAACAAGGCGTTGTACCTCATGTCCCCCTCGATCACATAGAACTTTATTTGTTGAGTGGTTCTGATCGTGTTGACTAGTAAGGTGATTTCATCCTTCGTTGTCTCACATGCCACATTGAACCCATTCAGCACTCGAACTGTTGTATGATATGATTTACTAGCCCGAGTTGCTCCATAAATCTCTACTGGATGATGTTGGCTGAGCTATCTGGATCAATTAACACGTGCTTAACTCGAGATTTTTTAGTAGGGGCAGATATTACTAGTGCATAATTGTGAGGTTGAATGATGCCCTCATCATCCTCGTCACTAAATAATATGGATCCTTCTGGAACATAATCTCGAGTTCGTTTTTCTCTCGTGATGGAGACTTTGGTGCATTTTATCATTGGTCCTTGGGGAACGTCTACTCCTCCTATAATCATGTTAATCACATGATGGGGTTCCTCCTGCTCGACCTTCTTATTAGTGTCCCTGTTCTTGAAATAGTTTTTGGCCCCCTCATTTAGGAATTCTCGAAGATTCCCATTATTGAACAAACGATCCACTTCTTCCTTTAATTGCCGACAATCCTCGGTTCTATGCCCCGTGAGTACCGTGATATTTGCATATCAAATTGTGATCCCTCTGTGCCGGAACGGACTGGAGTGGTCTCGGCCATTTGGTCTCCTTGATGCGATCGATGGCTGACACTATACTCACTGCATCTACATTGAAGTTATATTCTGATAGCCTTGGGCATCTCTTTCTCCGAGTGATCCGTTGAACCCGTTTCTATTCACTAACCCTCGATTGCTTGGACCCTGATCTCTTACTCCCTTAGACTTGTCGTTCGATCTAATGGGATAAACTGACCCCGAGGGGGTCCCAAATTGGCTGTCCTTTACTCTCATCTTTGACAGATACCTGTTGTAGACGTTGACCCAGGTACCCGCTGGGTACTCTACCAAATTTTGCTTCAGTTGTTGAGATGCAACCGAACTGTGGGGGTTGAACCCCTAAGTGAATGCCTGAACGGCCCAATCGTCTGCAACCGGTGACAGTTCCATCCTTTCTATTTGGAATCTCGACACGAATTTCCTAAGTATCTCGTTATCCCTCTGCTTAACTTTGAATAAGTCTGATTTCCTCGTCTCATCTATGATGGCACCGTCGTAAGACTTAACAAAGGCATCTGCAAGCATAGCAAATAAATCAATAATATTTTGAGGTAAATTGTGATACCATATCATCGCTCCCTTGGACAGGGTGTCGCCAAATTTCTTCAGCAATACGGACTTGATCTCATCACTTCGAAGTCGTTGCCTTTTATTGCACATGTGTAGGAAGTCACATGATCATTTTGATCTGTGGTCCCATTGTATTTGGGAATATCGGGCATTCAGAACCTTTTTGGAATCGGCTTTGGTGTCGCGCTCAGCGGGGAAGGCTTCTGAATGAATGTTTTGGAATCTGGTCCCTTCACTATTGGAGGTACCCCCGGGATATGATCGACCCTCGAGTTGTAAGTTTCCACTTTCTTATCATTTGCCTCTGTCTTCTTTTCGCCGGATTCTACTCGTTTTGTTAGTACCTCGAGCATTCTCATCACCTCAGAAGTTTCTCCGAGTCCGGACCTTTCGAGTTCTATGACAATCAGTTCTTCCCTCCGAGAGCCTTCTCCAACCTATCAGGTCCAGCTGCATTGTGTGCGTGATTTTGACTCTGCAGTTTGAGATAGAGCTCGGATACGGCCAAATGAATGATCATATGAAGAACACTTAGAACAATTGCTGAGAGTCAAAATAAATTTTATTGCTTTGATATGCGTGCTAACACTGTGAGAAAATAAAGGGGCCCTCCTCTTTATTTAGTAGAGGAGTTTTAACCTAATACAAGTCTAAATAAGGTAATAAAAAATTCTTCCTTTTCTCCCACAAAATTATGATCCGCAGTAAATACCGAGCATGATCCGCACCATAATATCTGGTTAATGGAGGATTTTTTGGCTCCCCGTTTATCTTCTTTAACCGCCTTTCCTTCATCCCCGATTCTTCATCTCACTCGAGCTTGATTCTGCCCGGGTTTGGACGTGCTTGAGACCCGATGTATCATTTGTCTGCTCCCGGTTCCGATCTATTTTTGGTCTTATTCGGGCCTATAACAAGCAACGTTGTTCCTTGCATCACATCAGGAAATTGTGGGGTAATGCTACCCTCTATTTTACTCGTATACGGATAGTCCCCTCACTTCTCGGAGAGTAGATTATAGGAGCGATGAAAAGTGACTAATCGAACCCGATTCCTTCTCTCTTAAGTCATGCTCAAGTTGGCGAACCAAAACGTCCCATCAGTCACGTCGCTATGACTTTAGAGACACGTCAGTTGTCAATTGATCACTCCCAGTAGTTACCGAATTCGAGATGTCATGCACTCATTACTCTCTCCCTATAAAGGTTACGGTTTCCTATATTCTCGTTTTTACTTTCTGATTTCAAACTTCCTTAAGTTACCCATGAGTTTTTCATATCTTCATCCATTCATAGATCCTTTAAATCTTCATAACTTTGTTCTTAATATCTTCATATATTCATAGTTCATCTTCTAACCTTCATACCTCACCTTCAAATCATCATACCATATCTTCAAACCCCCCCCCATAGATTTCATCCCCGGAGGCTTTGACGAAATTAAATTACTCGACATTTAGACCTTCTTTGTTTCTTGGACTGGCGTGATTTGATAGGAATTTAGTCTGAATTATGGTCTATTATATTGCTTTTCGGTGCAGGTGTTGAAGAGATGATCAATGGACAGATAATGCACAAAGTGGGAGAAAAACAAGCTGAGGAAGGAAGAAAAGAGAAGCGCGGCCGCGCACCTGAGCGCGCACAAGTCACATGTGGTCTAGAGGTTATGCGCACCTATATGAGCGCCCAAGGACCAGGTGCGCGGCAGCACACGTCCGCCTCCAGGAAAGTTTAGTCCGGCCTATATTTGTAATTTCTTGGGAAATTTCCCTTGACCTATATGAAGCCTAATTTCGTCCTAGAGTAGGTATTGGATTTTGGAGAAACTTTTGGAGAGAAAAAGGCAAGGAAACAACTGAGAGATTGAATACTTCGTATGAATCATTTAATACAAAAGTATGATTGAATTCGTGGGTTGTAATGTTTTCTTTTCTTCTTAATACTCTTGTGATAAACAATTTCTCCACTGTGGAGTAGTCTTTCTTGGGGTTATTGACAGATGTTGTGACTTGATTGTTATTTGAGGGTTTAATTTCTGTTAGTTGCTTGAATTTGTTGAACGAGTTTCTAATTGAATTGCAAGGTTATTTGTGGTCTTACTTTAATCGGAGGAGAAGTGTTGCTACAATTATCATTGAGTTATCTTGTTTGGGTTAATTTCACGATTCTCATAGGTAGTCGAAAGAGCTTGTAGATTTATCAATTAACCAAATTTAGAGGAATAGTCAAGAGACCTTCTTCGTAAGTTCATTCATTCAACGTATTCTTGCATATGTTCATAGCACTTGTCAATAAATTGTTTAACAGAACTCTCATTCATACGGAAGAAGAATTTGGATCCTTAAGATAGCCTAATCGTCTATTGAAATCAAAAGAGTCAATAGAACTTAAGAGTGAACTTAGCACAGAGTTATCCCGAATAAAAGTTGAACACATATCTTGTCGAAGCTCTTATTTCTGTCATTGATATTCAATTGTTGCTACTTAGCTACCAAATTTCCATTATTCGTTCGTAATTGATAATTTTAGTTTTACTCTTTGTTAGTTGATAACTCAAAATAAAAGGTTTATTTTTCTGAATAGTGTTAAGCTGAAGATTTATTTGAACATTATTTAACTCTATCCTAGTGAAGACGATTTAATAACTATACTATCTTTGACTAGCAAGCCTAAGTTTTATACATCAATTTTGCACAGTATTTACCGATATTATTACCAAATTATGAATTGATTTATATTACATGAAATAGATGAAGAGACTAATTATTGTATATTATTTATGTAAGGGCATTCTTATGATATTTTCTATTTAATATAGTAGCATATTTTTTGACTTGTCCTCATTAAAAATGATTGTAGTTAAGTGTTATTACTCACTGAGCGACTCATTCCCTTGCTATTTTTTTTCCAGAGACAACACTTGATGCTAGCGAGGATTATGTTAATTAGAGTACACGAGTTGAGAGTTCCTGGTAATGAGTTATCTATTTGCTATTGTCTCGTTTCTTTTGAACTCTTAGAGCCGCTCCATAGCCATTTATTAGCACCATGGGTATTCATTCATTATTCTGAACTAGTGACAAGTATTACACTTTCTTTTCGTATTTTTGAGATGGATTTAGTGTGATTGTGTTAAAAAGGTTAATGATATTAGCGAGGACTCATTTTTAGTTAATTGATTAAGATTATGACTGATGTAGGTGAATATTGGTTGGTCGTTATTTATTTATGAGACAAATATTTTTGGATAGTCCTAAAACATGAGAAACTTTGTCCGATTTTCTGTAAAATACCGATAAAGCTTACTTGGGGGCACTTGCTCCTAAGCGCCGATCATGATTCTAAATTGAGTCGTGACAGTATAGTTTTCCAGTAGTTGATGTACTTGGAAATTAGAACTGTTATTCAATTTCCTTTCTTTGTAGTACTTTTATTTTGTTTTGTTGTACATATTCAACTTGGTAATAAAAAATTTTATTTATCAAGAAAAAGCAAAAGGAAAAAGAAACAACTTTTATAATAAATATTGTAAAAATCTACTCAGTGTATTTAGAGGATTCTATGCATATTGAAGGTTTGATGTCAATTGATGACTTTTTTTAATAATGGCGGTGTCTAAATACATCTCAAAAATACGAAAAGAAAGTGTAATACTAGTCACTAGTTCACAATAATAAATGAATACTCATGGCTATAAAATGACTATGGAGTGACTAACATTTCAACAGAAAAGAAACAATAGCAAATAGATAACTCATTGCCCACACGAAGCAATGCGGGGTTCACCAGGAACTGTCAACTCGTGTACTCTAATTACCAAAATCCTCGCTCATGTCAACTGCTGTATCTAAAAAAAAATAGCAGGGAATGAGTCGCTAGTTCTGTACGTAATAACATTTAACCACAAAATTTTTAAATGAGGACAAGTCAGAAATATGCTACTATATTAAACAGAGAATATCATAATAATGCCTTTATAAAATAGTATACAATAATCCGTCTCATCATGTATTTCATGTAATATAAATCAATTAATAATTTAGTAATAAGCTTGTTAAATGCTATGTAAATGTGAAGGCAAAGATATAGTCGTTCCTAGTCCTGACGAGGACATTACGACGCACGTGGAAGGATATTTAAGTGTTTACACGTATCCTTTCACGTTTGGTTCTGTTGATACGGTGGTTCTCGAGTTTGCAAGAGGCACGAAAACCTCGGGAAAGTTCACCCATCCTTTTGGAGGATCGAGACTCTTCTCCGTCATTTCACGAATAACATGGAGGAGCCTTGGTTCACGATTGATCACTTGCTCCGAATTTACAGCCCCCAATTTTTCGAGGGGGTTAATCAGACTTGCCCATCGGGCAAAGAAGGCTCCCTTCTCCTGCATAGAGGAGGACAGTGACCGAGGTTAGAAGGGTATTTATTTGGATAAAGACCGAGGGCCTCATTCCTCCCGAATTCATGTCGTTCCCTGAGAAGTGTAGCCTGAATCGTAAGTTTACTTCCTCTTATGTTGTTAAAGTCCTTTCTTGTATCTGCATTTCATGACACGTTTCATTTAATATACAACTCGAGTCCCCAACGCGGTCCCGCATTATAGGGAGTGGGTCGAGGGTATATGCAAGAAGCTCACCTGTTCCGAGCGTGAGTGGCATAAGCTCTCCAAGTGCAAGTGGGAGGCTTGTTCTCACGTTGAATGTCTTTTTCTTGTTGAATTGTTTCCTGGTCATTTTTTATTATGTTATTGTCATGGCTAAGTCCTTCTTTCACAGGATCCCCAAGACCACCAAGCTTGGGGAAACCACCGATGTCGTGATCTCGACCCATCTACAAAACCCCCCGCTTCGTTGCAGCCCGTTGCCGAAGTTGTTGTGAAGAAGGAGTGAACATGGAGAAGAAGAAGAAGAAGAAGAAGAAGAAAAGATCCCCTGACTCCTCGGACGCTCCTGCTGAGGCCAAAAAATAAAAAGGATTGTTCTCAGGGTCAAAAAGAGCACCAAAAAGACTTCGGGTGCCCGGGTCATGAATTCTGAATCTCTTCATCGGCTCAAGGATTTTCTCGAAAATGACGAGGACATGGAGTTCGTCACCCACGAGCTGAACATTGCCGACCAATAGTTGGCACTACAACAAAAGGGTGTTTAGCGGCAATACAAAACGGTTTTAGCGGCAATAACAATAGCCGTTATATCTTTTACCGACCATTGATGCTTAGCCACTGATGTTGGGGTCGATATAGCCTTTAGCGGCTATTGTCACAAAAGCTGGTAAAATGTATTGTTTATTGCCGCTAAAGATTATTATCTTTAACGGCAATTGTTTGCGGCAATTATAATGGCTGCTAAATCTAATCCATAACGGCTAATTATACTGCTTTAGCAACCATTTTTTATAGCTGCTAAATTTAAAATAATTGCCGCTAAAAGTTTACATCATTAACGGCAATTATTATGGCTACTAAATCCAATCCATAATGACTAATTATTCTCCTTTAGCATCCATTTTTATAGCCGTTAAATTTAAAATAATTGCCGCTAAATGTTCGCATCTTTAACGGCAATTATTTTGTGGCAATGAAAATGGCCATAGTATCCCTTCTGAAAATATATTAGTTTGTCATTTTAGTGGCTAATATGTTTAACTAAATTGCCGCTAAAAGTCAATATTTTTAATGGCAATTGTTTTACAGCAATTATAACAGCTCCAATATCCCTTGTAAAACATCTTAATTTGCCCATTTATCGTCCATTCATATAGCTGATATATCCAACTAAATTAGCGCTAAAAGTCACAAGCGCTAATAGCAATATTGTAGCCACCATTAATAATAGTTACTACATTTATCCAAAATATGACCCAAATAAAAAAATATATTAATACTAATTTAAAAAAAAACATAATATATCTCATTAAATCTTAACAAATTAAAGGAAGCACCAATCAAAAATATTGATGTCACAATAACTAAACTTATATTGTTTGAACTAAATAGCTAATGTCATTATATAACTAATCCAGACGAATGATGGTCTTCAAACGATTTTCGCAACTTTTCATCATTATGAAATCTTCCACCCGCTGAATTATCGAGCATCAAACTGTATGACCTGAAATTATAAAATAATTGTATCAGAAGATAAAATACAATGCAGAAAATACATCTTCAAAAGTCCATCACTGTCACGATTCATAAACAGAAAAGAACATTGCTATTAACAGAACAACAACCATCAAGCAGAATAACCACAAAGTGAAGAAAATTTCAGCTGAAAACAATCAACAAAAACTGCAGAAATTGCTGAAATTGTGCAGATATCAGTAACAGGAATAATACAGATTTTATTTGCTCTAATGCTAGTCCAAATCTTCAGGTTTCAGCTGCTCACAGATGTAGGAACAATGCTGAATTCACAGTCCAAAATGTGCAGGTTTTGCTGCTCAAACACTCCTCAAAATTAAGGTAATTAGGCTGTCAAATGATGTTGTAAAACACGCAGCTGATGTCCCTCAGAAAAAGCATGGTTTATTGATGCTGATGTAAAACGCGCAGCTGATGTCCCTGTTGCTACAGCATTGGAAAGGCTTAATATCGATGTGAATACACCTTTACAAACTAATACTAAGGATGGTAGGGGTGTGGAGGCAGCTGGTTGTGACGACCCGGCCAGTCGTCTCATGAGTTACCGCTCCATTTCTGCCATTTCTATTTCTTTATGTTTTGTTTATCCGTATTTTGAGGCATCGGGTTGGCCGGATAGAATTCGGATTGGTTTTGGTGAAGTTTGAGACACTCAGTCTCTTTTATGAGGGCTTAAGTTGGAAAAGTCAACCGGATGTTGACTTATGTGTTAGAGGGCTCGGATGTGAGTTCCGATGGTTCGGTTAGCTTCGGGAGGTGATTTGGGACTTAGGAGTGTGATCAAAATGGGTTTTGGAGGTTCGGAGAAGATTTAGGCTTAAATTGGCGAAGTTGATATTTTTGCGATTTCCGGTTGGTAGGCGAGATTTTGATATAGGGGTCGGAATGGAATTCCGAGAGTTGCAGCAGCTTCGTTGTGTCATTTGGGATATGTGTGCAAAATTTTAGGTTATTCGGACGTGGTTTGGTTGAGTTTTTGATCAAAAGCGGAATTCGGAAGTTTTTAGAAACTTAGGCTTGAATTCGAGGTGTTTTGGTTGATTTGATGTTGTTTGAGGTGTTTTGATGATTGGAACAAGTTTGAATAAGGTATTAGGTTATGTTTGTGCTTTTGGTTGAGGTCCCGGGGGCCTCGGGGTTATTTCGGGTGGTTAACGGAGAGGTTGAGGTGTTATTGCAGCTGCTGAGATTGCTGCTTCTGGTGTTTTCGCACCTGCGGTTTGGGGACCGCAGGTGCGGCGCCGCATGTGCGGAAAGGGAGCCGGAGAAGAGGATTTGAGAGGAAGAGCCAGGAGTCGCATATGCGAGGGATTGACAGCACCTGCGAAGACGCAGATGCGGAGAGTTGACCGCAGATACGGTATTTTGCCCGTTAAGTGATTTTCGTAGATGCGGAGGTAAGACCGCATATGCTGCCCCGCAGAAGGGGCTATAGTGCCACAGATGCCGAATAACTGGGAAGAAGAAATAAAAGAAGTCCTTCGCGAATTTTGGGTTATTACACCATTTTTGACTTCGGCTTTGGAGCTTTTTGGGCGATTTGAAAGAGGGATTTCAAGGGAACTTCATTGAGCTAAGGGTTTGGACCTAAAACTCATTCCTATGCCATTATTTCATGGATTAGAGCTAGAACTTATGGAAATTAAGAGTGAAATTTGGGGGAAGCTAGGGTTTAAGATTGGAGACCTATGATTGAGGTTTTGATGGACCATTTGAGGTCGGATTTCTGAGTTTTTGGTATGTATGAACTCGTGGGAAGTTAAGGAATCTATTGGTGTAAGAATTTCTGAACTTCGAGACGTGGGCCTGGGGGTCGGGTTTTGGTAATTTCGGGATTTGTGCTAATTGTTGATTATTTTTGCTTGGGCTTCGTTCCCTTAGCATATTTTGACGTCCTCGTTCTGATTTTGTATAGATTCGAAGCGCGTGGAGGCCGATTCGAGGGGCAAAGGCGTCACGAGCTAGGGATTTAGCCGGTTTGAGGTGAATAATGATTGTAAATGATATTTTGAGGGTTTAAAACCCCGTATTACATATCATAGTGCTATGTTGAGGTGAGGCACCCGCTTGATGACGAGCGTGGGGTCGTACACTATTGGGGATTGTGACCTGGTTCGTCCCGATTGATGATTTTAACCGCGTATTTGATTGAAAACCATTTGCTATCATCATTATTTTGGCTGAATGCCATATTTGGTCCTAGTGCCAACTATTTGAACCCTTCGGGGCTTTTCATCGATATTTCCTCACTGTGTTGACTTTATACTTAAACTCAGTCCTGTTATTTTCCACTGTTTTCATACTCAGCCATGTTTACTCAGTTTTAAGACTTGAAACGATATTTTAAAATGATGTTTGGGCCGAGCAATACTGTTTTACTATTGCCCGAGGGGCTTGTGAGGAGTTTTGACTGAGTAAGGCCGACGGCCTATGTTGTGAGGAAACATTGATACTGATTTGAGCCCGAGGGCCTAGGATATATATGCCACGAGGTGGCTTGATTGATATGAGGCCGAGGGCCTAGTTTGTGATGCCACGAAATGGATTGTTATTGCGCATGGGCCGTAAGGGGCCCTTCCAGGAGTATGCACACCCCCAGTGAGCGCGGGTACCCATTGTGATGTGAGATTGAGCTCGAGGGGCTGGTATTGTTTCTGAGATGCTGCCCGAGGGGCGGATCGGTGGATACTATGCCCGAGGGGCGAACTTCTATTTGATTACTTTATCTTAATTGCCTGTCAGTTATCTGTTTAATTGTTGGGAAAGGATTTTACTTAACTCTTCACTGATTTACTGTTTTTAAATGGTTTAAACTGCTTCATTATAGAATGCATTGTGCCTTTACGTGTTTTCTTACTTTCAGTCATTATTTACATTTGTTACTCACTGAGTTGGAGTACTCACTTTACTCCCTGCACCCTGTGTGCAGATTCATGCGGAGCTGGTCCCGCTCCCGAGTGCTGATTCATTCTAGCTTCAGGCGGTTCTTCGAGGAGTCTTTCGGTAGCTGTTGGCGTTCGCAGCCCGGAGCTCCTCCCTATATCTTTCCTTTTATATTCTTAGTTCAGTACTAAACTCTGTAGTTACATTTGAGTATTCAGTATTGTTAGATGCTCGTGACTTGTGACACCCCGGTTAGGGCTGTGTTGGGTTGTACTTCCGCACTTTATTGATATTATCCGCTACTTAATATTTTTAAATCATGTATTAGACTGCTTTATGTTGCTTAACTTTTTAAAAAGGTAAATTGGGTTTAGTTGGCTGGCCTTGTCTTCACGAGAGACGCCATCACGACCGAGTTGGGATTTAGGGTCGTGACAAGTTGGTATTAGAGCCTAGGTTACATAGGTCTCACGAGTCATGAGCAGGTTTAGTAGAGTCTCGCGGATCGGTACGGAGACGTCTGTATTTATCCTCGAGAGGCTGCAGAACCTTTAGGAAACTTCATACTCTTGAAATTCTTGTCGTGCGAATTTGTTGATCCGAGTACTAAACTTCTGTTATTCTATTCTCTCACAGATGGTGAGGACGCGCGCTACCGGACAGGGTGGACGACCACTAGTACCACCAGCCGGGGCCATTAGAGGCCGAGGATGCGGCCGTGGTCGTGGTAGAGGCAGAGCAGCGAGGGCAGCACCTACAAATCCATTAGCTGCCCCAGTTAAGGACCAGGTCCCAGCTGTGGAGACTCCAGTAGCACCAGCTCAGGCACCAGCTGTGCCTATTGTGTTTCCGGGTCTTCAGGAGGCCTTGGCTCAGATATTATCAGTTTGCACTGGCCTAGCTCAAGCGATTTCAGCCACTACAGCCGCAGCTACTTCTCAGGACGGGAGAGGCAGTCAAACTCCTGCCGCTCGCACACCTGAGCAGGTCGTGCAGGGACTTCAGACGTCGGGGGCACACCCAGCTCAGCCGGTTGCCGCTGCTCAGGACTATGTAGTTCCTGTCATGCCAGAGGATGAGCAGCGTAGGTTGGAGAGATTTGGTAGACTTCAGCCTCCGACCTTCAGAGGGGCAGAGGGCGAGGATGCCTAGGGCTTTTTGGACAAGTGTTAGAGGATGCTTCGCACGGCCGGTATTCTGGAGACCTGCGGGGTCGCTTTCACTACTTATCAGTTTTCAACACCTCCTTTTACTTGGTGGGAGGATTTTGAGAGGCGTAGGCCTGTTGGTGCAGCACCCCTTTCCTGGCAGCAGTCCTCCGTTCTCTTTCTAGAGAAGTATGTGCCCCAGTCTCGCAGAGAAGAGCTGCGCAGACAGTTTGAGTGGTTGCATCAGGGGGAGATGACTGTGTCGCAATATGATTTAAGGTTCTCTAAGTTGGCTCGTCATGCCATCTGGTTGGTCCCGACAGATAGAGAGAGGATCAAGAGGTTTGTCGATTGTCTTACTTATCAGCTCCGTATTCTCATGACCAGGGAGAGGGTGACTGGTGCTACATTCGAGGAGGTTGTGGATATTGCCCGGGAGATTGAGTCTATTCGTCGCCAGGAGCGAGAGGAGAGGGAGGCCAAGAGGACTCGAGGATCTGGTAGCTACAGTGGTGCTCCTTCGAGGGGCCAGTTTCAGCACGGTAGAGGCCGGCAGTTCCAACATGGTCAATCTGATTGCCTAGGTTATCGTGGGGCGTCATCGGGTCATGGTTCACACAGTTCACACCAGGGCCATTCTTCACTTAGTGCCCTTCCAGCCCAAAGCTCATCCCGTGCTCCATTTGTTCAGGGCTCTTCTATGCCGAGTGCCTCTGCTAGTCACTCCGGTGCGAGGGGTTCCCATCAGTCCCCTTCTCCAACACCTGGGAGTTGTTACGAGTGTGGAGAGATGGGGAATATGTGGAGGCAGTGTCCCCGTCGTGTTGCTAGTTCATCCCAGCAGAGGGGCCAGTTATCAGTTTCAGCGCTAGTTGCTCCACCACCACCCGCCCAGCTAGCTAGGGGTGGGGGCTAGTCAGCTAGGGGTCGCCCCAGAGGGGGAGGTCGATCAGGGGGCGGTCAGGCCCGTTTCTATGCTCTTCCAGGCAAACCCGATTCTATTGCTTCAGATGCCGTTATTACAGGTATTGTTCCAGTCTGCCACAGAGATGCCTCTGTATTATTTGATCCCGGTTCCACCTATTCTTATTAGTCATCATACTTTGCTCATTATTTGGGTATGCCCCGGGAGTTTCTTGCTTTACCTGTTCATGTATCTACCCCGGTAGGCGATACTGTTATTGTAGACCGTGTGTACCGGTCGTGTGTGGTGACTATCGGGGGTCTGGAGACCCGAGTGGATCTTTTATTATTGGGTATGGTGGATTTCGATGTTATTTTGGGCATGGATTGGCTATCTCCGTGTCGCGCTATTTTTGAATGTCATGCTAAGACAGTCACATTGGCTATACTGGGTGTGCCACAGATCGAGTGGCGAGGTATGACTGATTATGTTCCTAGTAGAGTAATCTCTTTCTTGAAGGCCCAGCGTATGGTTGGGAAGGGTTGTCTTTCGTATCTTGCCTTTGTGAGGGATGTCAGAGCTGAGGCTCCCAGTATTGATTCTGTCCCAGTTGTGAGGGATTTCCCTGATGTATTTCCTACAGACCTGTCGGGTATGCCACCGGACAGGGATATTGATTTTGGTATTGACCTGGTGCCGGGCACTCAGCCCATTTCTATTCCGCCGTATCGTATGGCACCAGCGGAGCTGAAAGAGTTAAAGGAACAGCTTCAGGAACTCTTTGAGAAGGGGTTCATCCGGCCTAGTGTGTCGCCTTAGGGCGCGCCGGTTCTGTTTGTGAAGAAGAAGGATGGCACTATGAGGATGTGCATTGATTACAGGCAATTGAACAAGGTAACAATTAAGAACAAGTATCCCTTGCCTCGCATTGATGATTTATTCGACCAGCTTCAGGGAGTGAGGGTGTTCTGCAAGATTGATCTCCGCTCGGGTTATCACCAGTTGAAGATCAGGGATTCGGATATTCTTAAGACAGCCTTCAGGACTAGATATGGTTACTATGAGTTCCTGGTTATGTCTTTTGGGCTGACCAATGCCCCGGCAACGTTCATGCATTTGATGAACAGCGTGTTCCAGCCTTATCTTGACTCATTTGTCATAGTTTTCAGTGATGATATTCTAGTATATTCGCGTAGTCAGGAGGAGCACGCGGAGCATTTAAGGGTTGTGTTGTAGAGATTGAGGGAGGAGAAGCTTTACGCAAAATTCTCCAAGTTTGAGTTTTGGCTCAGTTCAGTGGCATTCTTGGGACATGTGGTGTCTAGTGAGGGTATTCAGGTTGATCCAAAGAAGATAGAGGTGGTTCAGAGTTGCCCAGACCATCCTCAGCCACAGAGATTCACAACTTTCTTGGTTTGGCAGGCTATTATCGCCGGTTCGTTCAGGGATTCTCATCAATCGCATCGCCCTTGACCAAGTTGACTCAGAAGGGTGTTTCATTCGTATGGTCGGACGAGTGTGAGGAGAGCTTTTAGAAGCTCAAGACAGCCTTGACCACAACTCCAGTATTGGTTTTCCATCAGCTTCAGGTTCATATACCGTGTATTGTGATGCTTCGAGAGTAAGGATTGGTTGTGTGTTGATGCAGGAGGGTAGAGTTATTGCTTATGCTTCTCGTCAGTTGAAGCCCCATGAGAAGAACTACCCCGTTCAGGACTTGGAGTTGGCTGCCATAGTTCACGCGTTGAAGATTTGGAAGCATTATTTGTATGGCGTATCTTGTGAGGTGTTCACCGATCATCGCAGTCTTCAGCATTTGTTCAAGCAAAAGGATCTCAATCTGAGGCAGCGGAAGTGGTTGGAGTTACTTAAGGATTATGACATCACCATATTGTACCATATGGGAAAGGCCAATGTGGTGGCCAATGCTTTGAGCCGAAAGGCCGTGAGTATGGGGAGTTTGGCATATATTCCACTTGGGGAGAGACCTCTTGCTGTTGATGTTCAGGCTTTGGCCAATCGGTTTGTGAGGTTGGATATTTCAGAGCACAGTCGGGTATTGGCTTGTGTGATTTCTCAGTCTTCCCTATATGAGCGCATCAGAGAGCGCTAGTATGATGATCCACACTTGTTTGTCCTTAGGGACAGAGTTCAGCATGATGATGCCAGAGATGTGACTATTGGAGATGATGGGGTGTTGAGGATGTAGGGCCGGATTTGTATGCCCAATGTCGATGGGCTTCGAGAGTTGATTCTGGAAGAGGCCCATACCTCGCGGTATTCGACTCATCCAGGAGCCGCGAAGATGTATCAGGATCTGAGGCAGTATTATTGTTGGAGGAGAATGAAGAAAGATATTGTGGGATATGTAGCTCGGTGTCTGAATTGTCAGCAGGTGAAATATGAGCATCAGAGACCGGGTGGCGTGCTTCAGCGGATGGATATTCCGGAGTGGAAGTGGGAGCGGGTCACTATGGACTTTGTAGTTGGGTTTCCACGGACTTTGAAGAAGTTCGATGCTATTTGGGTGATTGTGGATGGGATGACCAAGTCCGCGCACTTCATTCCTATCTGTACTACTTATTCTTCAGTGCGGTTAGCAGAGGTATATATCCGGGAGATTGTTCGGTTGCATGGTGTCCCAGTTTCCATCATTTCAGACTGGGGCACTCAGTTTACTTCCCAGTTTTGGAAGTCTGTCCAGTGGGAGTTAGGTACTCAGGTGGAGTTGAGCACAACTTTTCACCCTCAAACGGACGGGCAGTCCGAGCGCACTATTCAGATATTGGAGGATATGCTACGCGCTTGCGTTATTGATTTCGGAGGGTCATGGGATCAGTTTCTACCGCTTGCAGAGTTTGCTTATAACAACAGCTACCAGTCGAGTATTTAGATGGCTCCATATGAGGCTTTGTACGGGAGGCGATGTAGATCTCCAGTTGGTTGGTTCGAGCCCGGTGAGGCTAGGCTATTGGGGACAAATTTGGTGCAGGATGACTTAGATAAGGTGAAGGTGATTCAGGAGAGACTTCGTACAGCGCAGTCGAGGCAAAAGAGTTATGCTGACAGGAAGGTTCGAGATGTGTCCTACATGGTTGGTAGAAGGTTCTATTTAAGGTTTCGCCCACGAAGGGTGTTATGAGATTTGGAAAGAAAGGGAAGTTGAGCCCGCGGTTCATCGGGCCTTTGGAGGTACTTTGGAGGATTGGGGAGGTAGCTTATGAGCTTGCCTTGCCACCCAGCTTGTCGAGTGTGCATCCGGTGTTCCATGTTTCCATGCTCCGGAAGTATATTGGAGATCCGTCTCATGTTCTGGACTTCATCACGGTTCAGTTGAAGGGTGATTTGACTTATGATGTGGAGCCAGCAGCTATTTTGGAGCATCAGGTTCGGAAGTTGAGATCAAAAGATATAGCTTCGGTGAAAGTGCAGTGGAGAGGTTGGCCCGTGGAGGAGGCTACCTGGGAGACCGAGTGGGAGATGCGGAGCAGATATCCTCACCTATCTGAGGCTTCATGTATGTTTCTTGACTCGTTCAAGGACGAACGTTTATTTAAGTTGGGGAGGATGTGACGACCCGGCCAATCGTCTCATGAGTTACCGCTTCGTTTCCCCCATTTCTGTTTCTTTATGTTTTGTTTATCCGTGTTTTCAGGTATCGGGTTGGTCGGATTGAATTCGGACTGGTTTTGGTGAAGTTTGAGTCACTTAGTCTCTTTTATGAGGGCTTAAGTTGGAAAAGTCAACCGGATGTAGAATTATGTGTTAGAGGGCTCGGATGTGAGTTCCTATGGTTCGGTTAGTTTCGGGAGGTGATTTGGGACTTAGGAGTGTGATCGGAATGGGTTTTGGAGAAGATTTAGGCTTGAATTGGCGAAGTTGATATTTTTGCGATTTCTAGTTGGTAGGCGAGATTTTGATATAGGGGTCGGAATGGAATTCCGAGAGTTGCAGTAGCTTCGTTGTGTCATTTGGGATGTGCGTTTAAAATTTTAGGTTATTCGGACATGGTTTGGTTGGGTTTTTGATCAAAAGCGAAATTCGGAAGTTTTTAGAAACTTAGGCTTGAATCCGAGGTGTTTTGGTTGATTTGATGTTGTTTGAGGTGTTTTGATGATTGGAACAAGTTTGAATAAGGTATTAGGTTATGTTTGTGCTTTTGGTTGAGGTCCCGGGGGTCTCGGGGTGATTTTGGGTGGTTAACGGAGAGGTTGAGGTGTTATTGCAGTTGCTGAGATTGCTGCTTCTGGTATTTTCGCACCTGCGGTTTGGGGACCGCAGGTGCGGCACCGCACGTGCGGAAAGGGAGCCGCAGAAGCGGATTTGAGAGGAAGAGCCAGGAGCCGCAGATGCGGGGGATTGACCGCACCTGCGAAGACGCAGATGCGGAGAGTTGACCGCAGATGCGGTATTTTGCCCGTTAAGTGATTTCCGTAGATGCGGAGGTAAGACCGCATATGCGGCACCGTAGAAGCGGCTATAGTGCCGCAAATGCGGAATAACTGGGTAGAAGAACTAAAAGAAGTCCTTCGCGAATTTTGGGTTATTACACCATTTTTTACTTCGGCTTTGGAGCTTTTTGGGCGATTTGAAAGAGGGATTTCAAGGGAACTTCATTGAGGTAAGGATTTTGGACCTAAAACTCATTCCTATGCTATTATTACATGGATTAGAGCTAGAATTTATGGAAATTAAGCGTGAAATTTGGGGGAAGCTAGGGTTTAGGATTGGAGACCTATGATTGAGGTTTTGATGGACCATTTGAGGTCGGATTTCTGAGTTTTTGGTATGTATTAACTCGTGGGAAGTCAAGGAATCTATTGGTGTAAGTATTTCTGAATTTCGAGACATGGGCCCGAGGGTCGGGTTTTGGTAATTTCGGGATTTGTGCTAATTGTTGATTATTTTTGCTTGGGCTTCGTTCCCTTAGCATATTTTGACGTCCTCGTTCTGATTTTGGATAGATTCGACGCGCGTGGAGGCCGATTCGAGGGGCAATGGCGTCGCGAGCTAGGGATTTAGCCGGTTCAAGGTGAGTAATGATTGTAAATGATGTTCTGAGGGTTTAAACCCCGGATTGCACATCGTAGTGCTATGTTGAGGTGAGGCACACGCTTGATGACGAGCGTGGGGTCGTACACTATTGGGGATTGTGACTTGGTCCGTCCCGATTAATGATTTTTACCGCGTATTTGATTGAAAACCATTTGCTATCATCATTATTTTGGGCTGAATGCCATATTTGGGCCTAGTGCCAACTACTTGAACCCTTCGGGGCTTTTCATCGATATTTCCTCACTGTGTTGACTTTATACTTAAACTCAGTGCTGTTATTTTGCACTGTTTTCATACTCAGCCATGTTTACTCGGTTTTAAGACTTGAAATGATATTTTAAAATGATGTTTGGGCTGAGCAATACTGTTTTACTATTACCCGAGGGGCTTGTGAGGATTTTTGACTGAGTAAAGCCGAGGGCCTATGTTGTGAGGAAACACTGATACTGATTTGTGGTCGAGGGCCTGGGATATGTACGCCACGAGGTGGCTTGATTGATATGAGGCTGAGGGCCTAGTTTGTGATTCCACGAGATGGCTAGCTATTGTGTTTTGGCCGTAAGGGTCCCCTCCAGGAGTCTGCACACCCCCAGTGAGCGCGGGTACCCATTGTGATGTGAGGTTGAGCCCGAGGGGCTGGTATTGTTTCTGAGATTCTGCCCGGGGGGCAGATTGTTGGATACTGTGCCCGAGGGGCGAACTTCTATTTGTTTACTTTATCTTAATTGCCTGTCAGTTACTTGTTTAATTGTTGGGAAAGGATTTTACTTAACTCTTCACCTACTGTTTTTAAATGGTTTTTACTGCTTCATTATAGAATGCCTTGTGCCTTTACGTGTTTTCTTACTTTCAGTCATTATTTACATTTGTTACTCACTGAGTTGGAGTACTCACTTTACTCCCTGCACCCTGTGTGCAGATTCAGGCATAGCTGGTCCCGCTCCCGAGTGCTGATTCATTCCAGCTTTAGGTGGTTCTTAGAGGAGTCTTTAGGTAGCTGTTGGCATTCGCAGCCCAGAGCTCCTCCCTATCTCTTTCCTTTTATATTCTTAGTTCAGTACTAAACTCTGTAGTTACATTTGAGTATTCAGTGTTGTTAGATGCTCGTGACTTGTGACACCCCGGTTAGGGCTGTGTTGGGTTGTACTTCCGCACTTTATTGATATTATCCGCTACTTAATATTATTAAATCATGTTTTAGACTGCTTTATGTTGTTTAACTGTTTAAAAAGGTAAATTGGGTTTATTTGGCTGGCCTTGTCTTCACGAGAGGCGCCATCACGACCGGGTTGGGATTTAGGGTCGTGACACTGGTGATCGAGCTGTTGTTGAACCAGCTGATAAATCAGCAGTAGCAGTGCTAGGACTGGACAAAGCAGGAGAAGAACCAGTTGCTGCTACTATGAAGGCAACTGGTGATTGACCTACTGATGCCTAAAGGTACAAGGGAGAAGTTCAGTGAAAATGATAACAACAATGAAAATGATGTTGGAGGAACAAATAGTGCAGGGGAGATACAAAAAGAAAGGGAACTTAGTGCAGCAAAGAATGTCACTGTCTCTAACTCGTTTAAGACTTTGATGAATGAACAAGTTCTGGAGGATATTATGAAGAAAGGGCAACAGATTGATCGTGTTGAAAGTTATAAAACTAGGAAATCTCCAGGCAGTGTAAAACAGTAGCAACAGTCCAAGAATCCTAGTGCGTGATCAGTAGCAACGGTCCAAGAAAGTTATAAAATCACTGATGGAAAGCCAAGAAAGTTATAAAACTAGGCAATCTGGACTATGGAAGAACATCATTGATGCTAAGTATGGGCAACATAATCACTGGTGTAAAGCCAGTCAGATTAATAGACCTCATACTTCCATCAACAGACACTCTCTTTTAGAACTTCACGTACAAGCTAGATTTGGGGAATCTTTAACGCAGATAGTTCAGCGACAGAAATTGGTAGAAAATGTAAAGCCAGCTTCTAGTTCACTAAAACTCTGCTACAGTAAAGCGTTGTTGTTTGATGCCTTACTGTTACTGTCTATGCTACTATTTCAGAAATCTCCTTTTCATATTTCTCAATGGTTCAACATCCATCCATTCCTACAGCCCTGATTCTTCCCCCTTGACATACAAATATATGAACTTACCATCCTGCAGATACAAGACACTCGATACTTTGGCCACTTCCAGAATCCATTTTTCATGGTCCAGCTTCCGAAACTCCGAACACTCAGATCTACTAAGGTTCTAGTGCATGCTCTACCAACTTAAATAGGGAGAAGCAGCTACAATATCACAAGACTAACCACAAGGGTCTATTTAGACTCCAGTCACTGACTCCGCTGACGTATACAACAATGGAGCATGGAACCTGTATATTATAGAAGGAGATATTCCAGAAGCGGCTAAAAATGAGATAGAACAACACGTCATAGCCCTTGATACAGAAACATCGGACAGAGCAATATGTCATTTCTATTAGAGGATTGCAATTCTAACACATTCTGTGTTAATAGGGAAGCGAACACACTGTGGAGAATGCTGTAAGCAGTGGAAAGTATCAAGGAGATAGTGGAGGAGAAGAGATTGACAGTACAACATTGTTATCGCGAAGCTAATAAATTAGCTGATAAGCTAGCCTCACTTAGCCAAAGTCATCGAAATAAACTTGTCTTCAAGCGGTTTTATAGACTCCCTCGCTTGGTTAGAGGTTTGGTCCAACTAGACAGATGGGAAATGGCAGCATTCAGAGTCAGACAACTAAAGCCAGCGGACATACAATTTGATCCCACATGAAGCAGATAGTTCTTAGGTGCATACTGAACCAGAAGTAGATGGTTCTCAAGTGCATACTGAACCAGAAGTAGGGGAATCACAATTCGAATAAGGAACTCGAACCAAACTTACGAATTCAACTCAATTAACTCAGACGATCGAGTAGAAGTTCAGTTTTTAAACTCATACATCAAAATCTGGAATAAATAACCTGGTGACAAGATGACATTGCTGCTCATCTTCTTCCTCAGAACTAGAATCAGTAGAGTTTAGCTCAAGCCATTTTACAGTAGCTATATGGAACAAGTTGGTAGGAATATTTGGTATTTCTATTAGAGGATTGCAATTCAAACACATTAAGGTTGGTTCTAGGATCATTAATTGTTTTTAATGCTTTCGGTGTGCAGGTCAACTCAAAATTTGCAGAAAAGACCAAGTAGAACTTCAGCAGCAATAGACACTAGATTTCAGGTCAATCACATTCAATTCAAACAAACAGAAACAAACAAGGATAAATTCATCAACTCAAACAAGTCGCAGGGGAATCACAATTCGAATAAGGAACTCGAGCTGCCCTATTTGTGATATATCGTAGCATTATACTTGCTAGAAAGTCATCTGTAGTGTGTGTTACTTTACAGAACATGCCGGTGCTTCAATTGGTCTATGAAGACCTCAGTTTGATGACTGCTATTTCATTATCTATTGCTCTCTTATGTAAATGGTACTAATACTGATAAAGTTACAATCGAATTATGGAAGCATGTAAGTCGAAACTATATCTTGTTTCCATTTCTTGCAAGTTTACATGAAATCAAATTCTAATGATAAAAAAATTGGAGGAAAATTCAAACAATAGAAAACTCAAATAGTAGCACCGAAGGATAAAGATGAGTAGTACCTTAAGACAGTGAAGTATTTTCAGCAACACTAGGTATCCTTGATGTTTGTGGTACTCGTTCATGGCTACTGTTGGCGTCAAGGACCTAATAAATATTAACACATTAGATTACAATTCTTTTATAGTATTGAAACTTCATTAAGAATGCCTATAACTTCTGAAAATTGAGTTACCTGTTCACTTGAGGTGCCATTGATATTTTGAGGCACAGATTCATTAGAAACATATTTGCGCATCAATTGTCTCATTTTGAGTAATTCTGATTGCATCTTCTCCTGATTTTGTTTCATCAGATTCATTTCTTCATTGTGTTTATCCTTTAACTCGGTTATCTCCTGCGTTAACCTTTGTACGGCCTCATTAGACGAATCCTCTGCAACAATATTTCCTAAGGAAGATCTACCACCCCATAGCACAGAAGGAGTTGGACCAAGTCCTAAATCACGAACATACCCACTTTTGTCATTTCCGAACACCTGGGAATACACATCGCCTTCTCAAGCAACACTGCGAGGAGGTTGATCACTAGAGCTCTCACTATTATTCATCCTTTCATTTATCATTTCCTGACCACAGAATACATAAATCCAAGTTGGAATTCATTTATTCGCTTTTATATTTTTTTCTAAACTATTTCCCAATTCAGAAATTTAAATAAAAAAAGAAATCTTACGATCGCATTGGCAGAATCAACATCTAGTGGTCACCATCCTTACGTTGTTTATGAAATTTGTGCTCGTGTAGGTTCTACCCCATTTACAGCCTAATACAATAAAATTGATGTCAGATATGCGTGAAAAAAAAAGGATTTTAAAATATTATAATTAGTAATTTTTACAAGTTTACTTGCTCATCCATCAAGGTAGCAATACTTTTGGATCCTCCTGTATGAGGCATCTTTTTATTGGCGCTATTGTTTCTATTTGCTTGGGTACGCCTCTGTCATTGAAATATTAAAATGATATCTTATAAATTATAAATAAAAATTGAGCATAACTAAAATCAAAACACTAAAAATAATCAAGTAGAGGTGTTTTAAAGATTTGTTAATACCTTAGCTTTATCTGAAAGGCAATAGGAGACAAGACCACTCCATTGATCCCTCAGTATGCGACTTGGTCTATTTTTCAGCAAAGCGTCTTTAGTCTTATATTTTGGCAGATACTCACCTTTTAAACCGCACTTGTAATCTTTCCATTTTTTTCCTAGTGACTTTAGAACATAAGCTTCTCCCCGTCTTGGGATAGAGAACTTCTTCTAAAAAAATAAAGCCAACATTTAGAAGAAAATATCATGTATAAAAGATTGAACTCGTTCATATAATAATAATAATAATAACAGTAACAATAATAATAATAGTAGTAGTAATAATAATAATAATAACAAAAACTACTACTACTACATACCCTCACAAAATCAACCAATTTCTTCTTTTCCTCCTTGTCAAAATTTCTCCAATCATCTACATGTAGAGGTGTTAGTTCTGGAGTTCTCGCAATAATTCCTAGAAAGCTAGCAAGCTTTCGACCTTTTTCCCCAATAGCTTGGTTACGATTACTAAACGGCACATCAACTACCTTCCCCGGAGGAAGTTTCCAAACATCTTTCAGTAAAGTAGGCCCACGAACCTTTCTTGGCTCCGAATTACCTGGAATGAAAGATTTGAAGGTCATCAAATGCCAAAAGTATATATGGTCAACACTAAATGTATACCAAAAGGTAAGTGTTTATCTTCAATTAATTAATAAATGTATATATGCCTTCAAAGTCACTCTAATTTGGATTAGCTCTAAAATTCCAAGCCTCAGAGAAGCTACGGGAAAGCTACTTAATGTAAATGTTTTACAGAAACCAAGTACTGCTCTTCGAATTGATGTACGAATCTAATGGCAAGTGGAATAAATCTCGTGCTACTGGAATGTGCTACTGAAATCAGCAGCCAAGACCTCACATGCAGCTAATGTCAAAAAAGCCAGTATCATCAACTGGTACTAAGTTGCAGGCTAGATCTGTTGGAAGAGGGTTTTTTAATACTAGCAACACATACAGGGAGCCAGGCAAGAGGAAAGCAATAGAAGCAACAATGGGTACTAAGTGGAGATACAGAAACAACTGGAAAGTACAACACAAAACATCACAAAGAAGGTCATGGAAACAACATGATATGCTAGACCATTTGTGGACGAGGCACAAGGGAGAAGTTCTTAGCTTGTGGATGAGGCAACATGTTTTAACTCGATCTAGGTGATATACACATTCTTAAAAGAAGGAACTCATCACATACAGCTAGAAGACTATATAGGATACACATCAGGATAGGAAGATCAATTTTTCACAATGGAATGGTGGACAACAAAATGCAGAGTTAACATAGAATCGTGGAAGCTGCAGGCCAGATCTGTAGGAAGAGGGTTTTTAATACTAGCAACACATACAGGGAGCCAGGCAAGAGGAAAGCAATAGAAGTAACACTGGGTACTAAGTGGAGATACAGAAACAACTGGAAAGTACAACACAAAACATCACAAAGAAGGTCATGGAAACAACATGATATGCTAGACCATTTGTGGATGAGGCAGGGGTTGTTTGTGGTCCAATTTTCGTGTATTTGGTATGTATGAACTCGTGAGAGTGTGAGGATTCTAGTTTTGAGAATTTTATCCGATTCCGAGACGTGGGCCTGGGGGACTTTTTTGGCGATTTTCCTAATTTCGCGTAATAGCTTCGAATTAATTAGTTGAATTAGTTACTTGAAGTTATATTTATATTATGCAATTACTTTGAATAGATTTGGGCCATTTGGAGTCGGATACTCGTGGCAAGAGCGTGTTTTAGGATTGATTTTGAGCCGGTTCGAGGTAAGTGGCTTGCCTAACCTTGTGTGGGGGAACTCCTCTTAGGATTTGGTGTTGTTGATATATGAAATGCCTTGTACGTGAGGTGACGAGTGCGTCCATGTGCTAATTGTTGAAAATCCGATTTTCATTAAGTAACTATAATTGTGTATTTCTTCCCTGTTTACACTACTTGAAATTTAAGCCTACTGCTAGCTTAGGAAAACATGTCTAAATGATTCAATTGGTTTACTTGCTCAAACTGCTTATTTGAATTCTGTGTAGCATGCTAGGCTAGAAATACCTGTTTTACCTTGGTATAAATTTGATTGAATTGAATATTCTTCATATTGCTGCTGTGTGTTTACTTTGGGACTACGAACGATATCCTGGGAGATCCCCCTTGCCTGACTACAGATGTGGTATTCCGGGAGATCCCCTGCATATTTACATTGGAACTACGGGACTGCACTAGGTAGATTCCCTCAGTACTGAACTCTATAACTTCAAAAAGAAAGCCTGCCAAATAACATTCTTTGAAATCTCACGTGTTCTAAAGAAAAGTAGTAATCCATGTTTTTTGACTTATTAAGATATGAAGAAGAGAAAACAGTTCTCTTTCTTAGGTCTCATATGAAATGTAATAAATAAATATTTTGCCAAAACTAAAATTGTAATTTTAAATAATAAATTTTATCAACAATTATAGGTTCAAATAAAAACAAATCACGTAGATTAACAACGTCAGACATAGTAAGTAAAAACAAAAGCCGCCATAGGCGACCCCAAGCGATTCGCTTGTTTTCTTGCTATTGGGTGCTAGAAGGAAAATGGTATGCAATGACTCCATGTGGTGGTGGTGGTAGTGTTGAGTCTCTATGAGACTCCACTGCGAGAGTCTCGAATTAAGACTCCATTTGCTCCAAAGTATACATACAAAGAAGAGAACAAAACAAGAATTAGAAAGAGGACTGGATCCTTGATCATGCCTAGCAAGACACCAAAACAAAAGGAAATAAGATCACATAGTTATTTAAATTGAAGTAGCTTGGGAGCTATATTAACAGTTTCATGGCAACATGTTTCACGTTTTAGTGCAATTCGATTCTTAAGTTAAATACCATATTTCATTTGAAGTCTAGTAAGCAGTAGTTATGAACTTATGATAATGCTCTAGAACTGGAATTCAACTCCAATGATAGCAGGAAAAGATATAAGCCCATTTTCTTAATACAGAAAAACACATTTTTATTCACACAATATCTAATTTAAACATGAATCTTCTTAGAATCCCTATATCATACAAGGTAGTCCTAACACATCATTACGAGGATACATACACAAGTTCATCTATGCTATAAGTGACGGGTTAGGAAGGCAATATGAATGTATCCTCAAGTCCAACAAGTAATCTATGATTTTCAAAAGACTTGTCCGAAACCATGAATTAAATGAGAATAGGGGCTCTAATTAGCAAGTCTCATGTTATTTGTAAAACTACATTCCCAGGTAGAAGATATGCCCAGTCAAGGAATATAGTTCATGACTTTTCTAACACGTAACATACATGAAAATTCAGAAGAAATATTTCCTATATACATGGTATCTAGTTTTTTTAAAGAGAGACTTTTTTTTGATCCAAGGAAAATAGCAGCTTAATTTCGCAACATTCTAATTAGAAAATAGGTACTTCATCGAACGTTTGTCAGTCATGATCTAATAATGTACAACAACAATATAAGCCCTCCTAATAACATGCTTTTTGTTTGTAAATAAACTTCAAATCGTGAGTTTGTATCCTAATTGAATGGCCTGTTGTACTTTATCAGAAAGATAGCTTAATGACAAAGATAAAAATTTCATAGGACTAATAAAACTTAGAAGTATAACCTCCGCATTTATACATGTCCTATTACATGATTTCCATTACATGTACAACAGCTAGATCCTAGTTTTTTAAGAGAAAAGCTTTAATCTTGGTTTCTAACAAAGGAATTAGAATAGAGGGTAACAACTTCGATCTGGAAAAACATTATATATTAACAAGAGACATGGTAAAACACATGAGTGAAAGGAAATTAACAACAGTTTCACATCATGTACAAAACATAAACACGTTTAAAGCTTCAGAATCAAAAATAAAAGGGAAACCACTGACCTATTTTGAAGCAGTGAACCGGGGTGGGGTCTCAAATCTAACGGACTCCGACCTCGATCTCCCTACCTCGAATTAACTTTAGTCGGAGAGCAAACACAAAAATAATTCTCTGTTGTCTATAAATCAATTGAAGCCGAGGGATTGCAAGAGGGAAATAACTCGATTTTCAACAGGGCGAGCGAAGGCAGTAAGCTCTGAGGGGGGAGAGAGAGCGGTTAGACCATAAGTTTAAGGTGAGAGTAGGCGGCTAAAAACCCATAGACTGGAAGGGTAATCGAGGTGGCGGCTAAGAGTTCCCCCGGGTGGTGAAAATAGCTACAAAATCTTGTATTTATAGGTGTAAAATTAGGGTTCTTAAGTGCGATTTTGAGGTTTGAAATCAAGTGAAATACCCGTTTGAATCCGATTTTTGTCCCCTGGGTGGTGAAAATAGCTACAAAATCTGGTATTTATAGGTGTAAAATTAGGGTTCTTGAGCGGGGTTTTGAGGTTTGAAATCAAGTGAAATGCCCGTTTGAATCCGATTTTTGAATTCTTAATCGGACAAAAGAGAAATTCAGCTTTTGCAGCGAAAAGAAGAAAAATATGATGGAAAGAGCCATTGCTTCAGAGAAAAGACAAGTTTTGTTGGAAAATAGTGTGTACTTTTTCTGTCCGAAGTTGAAAGGTACTGGGTTTTAACATGTAAACAGAAAAAGGAAGAAGAAGGGGCAGCGTTTGTTTTGAAAAGAGTAAAAGGAAACCCTAGGCTGACTTTTAGGATTGGGCTTGATACTTTTGATTGGATCAATTGGCTGAATTGGGCCTATACTTGGACATTTCCGTAAAAATTATACGGGGCGCCCTATTTGGTCGCCCCCATTTAACCTATATCTATTTTTTTTTAAAAGTTTTAACTTGTACCCACTTTTTAAACAACTTCAGCCCCATTTCTCCTCCTCCATCTCCTCCTTCGTTTTCTTCTTCTTCTTCTTCTTCTTTCTTCTGCGGATGTTGGTGTTGCTATGAAACTTCAGTTCATGGGATGATTGCCATAAGTATATTTATCAGATTATTTAAAAACAAATTATAAATAGTTACGTAAGTTAGTAGACAATAATTTGTTAATATTTCCACGTACGGGAAGTTTAAGGTCACACTTAGTGATTCTTTTCATGATAATTCTGTTCTTTTCACGTTTATTGATTCCAAATTTTATGATTTAGATATTGTTGGCAATCTGATTATTTTATTGTAGTAATACACTATGAAAGAATAAGGTGATTATTTATCTAGTATGTTAGAAAGCTTTTTCAATTTTAGTGCTGAAATTTTTACAAATGAACTAAATAATTGCAGCATCTTCTGCTGAAGTTTTTGAAAAAGCTTTATGACAAAATTAATGAATCCAGGACAAAAAAATTTTAGCTTATTTAATGCTGAAGTTTTTACAAATGAACTAAATAACTTCAGCATCTTCTGCTAAAGTTTTTGAAAAAGCTTATCCAGGACAAAAAAACTTTAGCTTATTTAGTACTGAACTTTTTACAAATGAACTAAATAACTTCAGCATCTTCTGCTGAAGTTTTTGAAAAAGCTTATCCAGGACAAAAAAACTTCAGCTTATTTGGTGCTGAAGTTTTTACAAATGAACTAAATAACTTCAACATCTTCTGTTGAAGTTTTTGAAAAAGCTTATCCAGGACAAAAAAACTTCAGCATCACAAAACTCAGCTACTAGAATGCTTAAGTTCAACAATTACAAATAAAAACTTCAGCAAATAGAGAACAAAATTTCAGCACTAGAATGCTTAAGTTCAGCAATTACAAACCAAAACTTCAGCACACTTGGTTCAGTAATTTTTGCTACTTCAGGCCCGTCTACTAGAATGCTGAAGTTTTGCGTGATTACCTTTGCTACTTCAGCCCCGCATGCTGAAGTTATGCGAAAAAGTGGGTACGCTTGTAATTTTTTTTGCAAAGCGGGCACAAGTTAAAACGTGACCCAAAAAGCGGGTATAGATGCAAATGCCAACATTTCCCTTCTTCTTTATATATTTCTTTCGGCTTCTATTAATCTACAATAATAATATTAATGTTAAAATAATCAAGTAACTAACTTATTTATTATACCTAATTATAATTACTACTTATAAATAAAATACTAATTGTAAGATGCCGCAAGATTTATTAAATATAATTTCGTAATATTTAAAAGTTATTGCAAAAAATGTTCTCGCTTAGTGAGATGAAAGAAATAAAAATACTTTTCCTGAAAGGTACCAATAAATACGATTAAGGTATGAATGATAAAGACGATAGCAATAGCATTATTATTAATAATAATAATGATAGTAGTAGTAGTAGTAGTAGTAGTAGTAGTAGTAGTAGTAGTAGTAGTAGTAGTAGAGGTAGTAATAGTGATATTAATTAAATAATAATAATAATAATTAGGTCTTGTTTGTGGTAAAAATGGTAAAATAACTATTCTTACATTATTAGTGATATTAGAAGCTTAAAAAAAATAGTTTGGAAGAAATGAGGGACAAAATTGGATGTCAACAATAATTCTACCCTCTATTTTACCTGTATATTTTTTCTTTAGATTTTTCATGAGCACAAAATAGAAAAATACAAACAAGGAGAAAAAGATACTCCTATGAAACAAAGCAAAAAGAAATCTCAAATTAAACAAAAACAGAACCAAAGTATTACCATCTTAGCTTAATATTAAACCAAATGACATTTGTCTTATGTTGAGCTTAAATATTAAGACAAGAAAAAATTTACTAGAAAAAAAAAACTTAGGACTTATAGGGGATACAAACCTCATTTCATTCTTTACTTTTCCTTTTTTATTAGGTTTACATTATTATTGGTGAAAAGTGATCAAACATTGGATCGGAAAATATATATATATATATATATNATATATATATATATATATATATATATATATATATATATATATATATATATATATATATATATATATATATATATTTGGTTAAATCATATCCACATCGATCAGATTAATCTGTCTCAGTACTTTCTATTATCGAGATGTTTCAATTGCTTATGCTATAAATAATATAATAGAGGAAACATAAACTAGATATGTCACTCCCAATACCTCATTTAGTGGCATGGACTTTCTTTCAATTCCTTCTGAGACACTTTTGATTTCATCGTTTTTATTCGAATTTATCAGATTCTTTAATAACATATAATTAGTCAATATTCCCAAGGACATAAACACAACTGATAGTGATACAGCCAAACTCTTTGAATTTCTATTTATTATTCTCCTCTCTCTATTCGGAAACAAAACTCTTGCACATATGAACTAATGCGAACAGAAATTACGTCCAACACTTCAATGCAGCGTAGGGATACTACATATAAAGTTTAGGGATCTTTTAATGGTGCAAGGCATTTTTAAGGAAACGGACTTGACCCAAACCGTATAATATCACATCATATTAAGAGTATCCTTGGGCTGGTTTAGCCCAACAATTGGTATTAGAACCCAGGTTCGGTGGGACAAGTATGGTAATGGCCGAGTAATAGTATGGGGCTTGGTTTACCGAGTCTGGTGATGGCCGATTGATGGTACGAGGCTCGATTTATTTACCCTTACAGCTTGGTTGTACGCACACGCAACAAGAAGCTAGCGGGTTTCGGTTGCCATAAGCACTCTAACGTGGTTGGCACGCAATGAAATTTGGAAAATTAAACCATGGATGAAGCTAGTTGCAGGTTTCGGTTGCCAAATCCAAATACTCTGATGATATGAGTGGCATGCATGTGGAACTTAGTTCGAGGGAGAGATTGTTGGGTATGCGAACAAAGTCCTATATTGATAGTTGAAAAAATTGAAAGACTATATATATAAGGTGTAGGGATCTCTTAATTGTGCGAGAACTTTTGAAAAAATCATGTAGACTTGGCATAAAGCGAATAATACCATATCTTGGTAAGAGTATCTGTGGGCTGGTTTACCCTGGAGAGAGAAACTTCCTATCCATCGTTACTCCATGGTCAATGTGTTTGATATACTTAATTAAGACCGCTAGGTGTATTGTTCTAAGGTATTTGGATGCAATACATTCCCCATAAAAGAATTGAGAAAGTGATCAGTGCAAGTGTCCTTACAAATATAGAGAAGTCAGATAATGTAGCTGAAGAGAACAAGTCAAAGAAATAAAAGGGAGAAACATAAAGGTAACTATGCCAGAGAGATGCTTAGTTCTCCATTACTATTTTAGCTATATATGGCTATAAATACATGGCTAACTATCCATATAGTAATCATGATCTCAATAATGAAGAGAGATCTTACATGAAGAGGAGAGTCATATTTGTTTAGTAGCCAAGGATGACTTGCCTGCTCCATTATTTTATAAGGTGTTTTGATTACACCATTTAATATTGGTAGCCTTTTTTGCTTGGTTTCAGGCAGTCTCCTTGGCTATCTTGACATGCTCTTAGCTTTCATGCAAGACTTTTTCTTCTATTAATTTACCATGAGATCGAGGATGAAGACAGAGAAGGAAAGTCTTTGAGCAACGGTAAAGTTGTCTCCTTGTGACCTATAGGTACGAGTTCGAGCCGTGAAATCAACCACTGATGCTTGCGACAATGTAGGCAGCCTACATTACACCTCCTTGGGGTGCAGCCTTCGGACCCTGTGTGAACGTAAAATGCTTTGTGTACCGGGTTGTCCTTTATCGAGAGAGGAAAAGACAGAAGAGAAGTCTAGCATGATGAGAAGAGGCTTATTTGGTAGCCAAGGATGACTTGCCTTCATCTTTTTGAAAGGTCGTAACACCATTGATGGTGTCCTTTCCTTATATTGGTTTTTAGGCAGGTCATCTTTAGCTAACTTGACAAGCTCTTCTCTTTCATGCAAGACCAATTTCTCTTCTTCCATATATTGAGAAATGAATAGAACGAGGGGTTCTAAGATGAGAAGAAGAGTCTTATTCCATAGCCAAGGATGACTTGCCTGGACCATTTTGGACGGCTTATTTAATTAGCTATGATACGTGATTTCAAAAATAATTAAGATAAAGAGAGAGAAGCCTTTTTGCATGGGTTTCAGGCAGTCATCTTTGGCTATATGTGTGATATGCTCTTCACTCTCATCCTTGGCCTTCTCTTTTCTTTGCTATCGTTTCTCTCCTGGCGTACAATAATTTGCACACCTTACCAGGGGCGAAGCCACCTTTTGTTAAGAGTGGTCAGTTGACCACCCTTCGCTGAATTGTATATAAGTAAAATATTAATTTTAAATGTATAAAATATATATTGAACACCCTTTATTGATTTTTTTTTTTCTTTTTTCAAATCTGAACACCATTGAAAAAATTTCTGGCTTCACTGCACCTTAAAATATAGTACCACAGTAGATGCATCCAATGGCAGATAGAGTTAACCTATATATATATATATATATATATATATATATATATATATATATATATATATATATATATATATATATATATATATAT
>NC_031999.1:45414346-45430521 GCF_001879085.1 Nicotiana attenuata
ATATATGTGTGGTAGCTTACCTCTCCGGAGCTAGGAGGCGCAAGTGGTTCGGACGAACATGGGCGGATGCACGTGGAGCCATATGGGTGCTCTAGCACCCATGGCTTTTGATGCGGAACCACTGTTTTATGTATACAATTGGTATTAAACTAACAAATAATTTGAGTTAGCACCCACGAACAAAATAAGCAGGTGGGTGCTTTGGTTAGAAAGTGCACCAAAGAGATGTCTAGATGGAAAGATCGCATAATCGAATCCTGAAAATATCTTTATCATTTTGATATTAATAATCCCCTCGGTACTTTTGTTCTTCTCTTTTAATTTTATTTGCTTCATTTTAATTTTTCTCCTTTTTCTTTCTATTTTCTTCCCCAATTGCCCGACCCATTCTTCTCCAGAAAGATAATTGCCTTTTTCATTAGTTTTTTGTTTTCTTTGCTTTTTTAATTTCTTTTCCCCAAACCCCATCAAACCTAAGTGGACGAAACTACATCTTTTGCTATTGTAGAAGGAAATTCGTAGAATGGTTCAAAATTTTTTGTAATTAATTAAAAATGTTCAATTTATGTTCAATCTAAAGCTAATAGTTTTGCAATGAAGGTTGATTCTAAAAATAAACGTAAAATAAGCAAAAAATTAGAAAATGAAAATCGTGAGGGATAACCGTGAATAAATTAAGTTATTTAACTATAATATTAATTTAGTATATTTGTTAAACATTTTTACCATCGTTGTAAGACGTAGTTGTGCACTTATATGTTGTGACCGTAACAACTGTAGACGAAGAGGAAGAGCACCCACGACTACAAGATCCTGGATCCGCCACTGCGGACGAACCCGGCCCATTCGCCTGAAAATCACAAAGTATATACAATGTTACATTGTTTTATGTATATATAATAGAACTAATCCACTTAGTTTCATTTTGAATCCCTTTAGCGAAAATTTTGGCTCCGCCTCTATTCTCAGGATTTGATGTTTTTGTGTAATTAGTTCCTCTTATATATTATGTTTAATCTAATTAATGTTTACTAAAAATAATACTAGAAGCCACAATATAATGTTTTCCAAAGCAGTAGAATGTTGCCTAAAGCTTTTATGCTTTTAATAGATGGACAATATAAGAAATATTACGACGAGTATTAAGAAAGAGAAATAAGAAATAAATTAAGAACCATGAGAAAAGATCGTAGACTTTGGACTTACAGTTACAAATTGCTCGGAAAAAAAAAAGAAGATTAAATGACGGAGTTTTAGCACAAATAGCCAGCTGAATTTACTGGTTACACCAAGCCACTGCCTATGACTCGCCGGCTCATTCTTCAACAGGCACGCGGTCAGAGCCCATCGATTATATATATTTTTGCATATATCATACATGAATCATACATATAATTTATATTCATCGGTCACTTTTAATTTAATCGATTGAATGTACGGCTTTTAGATTAAAGGGATTGAACCAGCCCTAGACCACCAGCCATTCAAATGCGGGACATTGGGCTTATTAGGTCCAATCCTCCTTGTTAATGGGTCGGGTCGGGCTTTCCAAAATATTTGGAGACTTTTAAATAAAACCTAAGTTCGAAAAGTGAACATTAATTAGGGTGAAATTTAAAAATAACCAGATTTACAACTGGTCATTCAAAAATAGCCAGTTTTAAAAGTAATCGAAATTTAGCCACTTTTCATGTAAAGATAAATTTGAGCGAAAACACTGTTCAAAACCCCGGAAAATACGCCAGTATATTATTCAAGAGTTCCAGCATAAGCATACTTGAACTCCAGCATATTATACTGGAGTTCCAGATAAGTATGGTGGAACTCCAGCATAATATGATGGAGTTCCAGCATAAGTACTTTAGAACTCCAGCATAATATACTAGAGTTCCAGCAAGTATACCGGTCCAACATAATATACTGGAGTTTGGAGCACCGTTACTCCAGTCTCCAGTATATTATACTGGAGCCAGCAAAGTATACCGGTGCAGCATAATATGCTGGAGTTCATACACAGGTGGACCGAACTCCAGTATATTATGCTGGACCGGTCTCTGTTGCAGCAAAATAGTGGCTATTTTTCATTGACTTAGTAAACGCCGGCAATTTTTGAATGACCAGTCCGAAAACTGGCTATACCGTGCTATTTTGTCCATTAGTTATGAATTAGCCATTAGGCAGCCTGCCTATTGGTATATTCGCTTAAAAAAAAAAAACATTAATTATGGCATCATGGTTGTGACGATATCTTAAATTAAGAATTCATCCCGCGGAGAATGAAGTAGAGAAAATACACCATTGATCTACCATTCCCAGATAAATCATACTAGTAGTAATAATCATACATCTCATTAGTCACCTTTGCTACGTTTTTCATCAAAACTGAATGTATCATTAATAAGTATTCAGCAGAAATGCAATAATTTGAAACATGTCTTTGAGTAATAAAAAAAAATCATATATATCGCTAAATAATTAAAAGGTCTAAATATACTCTGACATGGGTTCCATCGTTTAAAGGGGCATATTTGAACCTTTCAAATTGTTCATAGGTATATTTGAGACAAAAGGTAATGGTGGGGACACATATATATCAGCCAATAGGTTAACGAAGGGTGTATATATAATAAGAGGCGGAGCCAGGATTTCAAGCTTATGGGTTCGGAATTCTAATCAATTTAAGTTACTGGGTTCTAAATTAATAATTTATACATATTCAATGAATTTTTTAAGACAAACAAAAGATTTGAACCAAAGCTACTGGGTTCGGCCGAACCCGCTGCCAGCACTCTAGCTCCGCCCCGTATATAAGTCAAATCTAATTAATAGATTAGGAGCATTTTTTTGCCATTTTCGGTTTTTAAAGTAAAAGCCTCATCAAGTCACTGTGGAAGACCGTTAAGAGGCAAGTAAAAATTTAGGACAAAAAATAACGGCGAGGACTTCTTTTTTAATGGAGGATATTCATAAGACAAATTAAATACAATAGGAGATATAATTTTTAACCTTTGCGCTGAAATTATTCTGTCGTTCTGAAGATTATTACCTCCTAGATATCTTCGTCATAGTGGCGTTGAAGGTGTCAATATTTATTAAAAACTTTTATGTAGCACATAAAATTGAGTTCATACGAGTGTACGTAACCTTGTACGTAAAAGCATCTATATATAGAACAATTTAGTTGCACACAGTAGATATTGAAGGCTAGCTATATCTTGTTATAACTTACACTTTACTTTTTATAGTGCTTGAGTGAAAAATCGATCAGATAGGAATTATGTTGGCCTTGTTTTCAAGTGGGGCAGATTAAATGGATTTGATCCCCTAACTCTCTCATGCTAAAAGGGTTCGATCAATACAAGACTTCTATATTTTTAAATTACCGTTGTGTTCGTGTTAGACATTTTAATACTAAATTATAATATTAAAGTGCATCATTTCTTGTGAGATAGTAGCTATTAATTAGCAAGAAATTAAAGTGGTCATTATTTTGGTGTAACTCAGGAAACCACTAATACCATGGGTGCAATTCGTTGTTTCGATGTTGTTTTATGTGTTTCGAGGGTTCAAACAGGTCCGTATTATGGTTATGGACTTGTTGGTGCATTTGGATGGGGTTCCAGGGGCTCGGGTGCATTTCGGACCGCCCGGAGCTAAGTCCAAAACTGCTGGTGTGCTGGTTCTGGTTTCCTTCTTCGCGAATGCGGAAGGACCCTCACGTTCGCGATGACGAATTTGGGGACTGGGTGTTATTGCTCTTCGCGCTCTCGAAAATAAGGCAAAGTTCTCGGTGGCCTGGTCGCGTTCGCATAGAAGGATATGGGGCCAGGAGGTCTGTGGATCATTGCTCTTCGCGTTTGCGAAGGGCTAGTCGTGCTCGCGATGCTTGGGATGGCCTAGCCTTCGTGATCACGAGGACCCTGTCGCGTTCGCGAAGAGGAGCTTCCGGGCCTGGGCAGGCTTTGCCTTCGCAATCGCGAGGCCCTTTTCGCGATTGCAAAGAAGGGACAACTGGGCAGAGACTTTATTAAAGTCGGGATTTTGGCTATTTGTTCATTTCTCTCAATTGTGGGACGATTTTAGAGCTTCTTGGAGAGGGGTTTTCACCTAGCTATTGAAGTTTCGGATTGTTCGACACCAACTTGAGGCTTTTAGAGCGATTTGTGGATCGGAAAGTGGACTTGGGAACGAAGCTAGTCTCTTGCCTAACCTTGTAAAAGGGAGTTAACCCCATAAGTGTTTAAATTTTTATTTGCTACTGATTTTGGATGCTACGTATGCACGAAGTGACGTGAGTCCGTGCGTAGCTACAATTCATGTTATGTCCGAGTAGACATAGGCCTTTATTATGCTATTACTTGCACTATTTGGACTCAACTTGTTAGTTTAATTGCTCGTATTAATAAGTAAAAATTTGGTTGAAAATTATGTTAAATCGAGCCTTATTACTTAGAGAGTTGGTGAAACGTTTGATTATTGATGAAAATTATATCCTTTCATGGGCTTACCTCGGAGTTGTAAATATAAAACTCAAAATTCAAAAAGTTTCCCTATTCTTGTAGATCGGGCCGAACGCCTATATGCCTATATATATATATATATATATATATATATATATATATATATATATATATATATATATATATATATATATATATATATATATATATATATATATATATATCCATGGATGCGGCCATATGACATCGGTAGTGTATGTACATGATTATTATGGATCGGGCCGTACGACCTCGGCATAACTCGTGCGTGTTGTCACTCGAAATCTGATTACACTTGATATGTCTTTCATGACATGAGGATTTATAATTATATGTCGATCCCTTACTTGTTGAGATTATTATGTGATTTTTGGGGGACTTTTAATTGTTATTTTGATAAATGGTGATTTAATTATTGCCTCTTATTCCATTATTAATGTTATTTTTCATGCCTATTAAATAATCTTCTACACTATGTATATTGCCACTAGTAAGTGTTGAAGTCGATCCCTCGTCACTACTTCTTCAAGGTTAGACTTGATACTTACTGGGTACATCTTGTTTATGTACTCACGCTACACTTCTGCACATATTGTGCAGGTTCTGAGGCAGGTGCATTTGGAGTTCGTCCGGGTGCGTATCCACATTACCCGGAGGCTTAGTGGTGAGTTGTTTTCCCATGCTTCGTTCTGCATCACCCGGATCCTTCTCTTGTTATGTTTTTATCATTCCTGTCTACTTTGTTTCAGACAATATTCTTAGGGAGTTTTGTATATTCTACTAGATACCTGTGCACTTCTGACACCGGGTTTTGGGAATTCTAGTAGACGTTCATGGGTTTTGATTATTTAATTCACTACCTTATTTCCCCATTTAGTTTATGGTTTACAGTACTATCGATGCCCCCTTTTTCTCGCAAAATCGGGTTTATGACATTTGGGAGGACAACTCGTTCCCTTTTGGGAATTGGGTTTAAGAGAAGTGAAGAGTCGCCACCTAATGATTAAAGTGCATTAGGACACTAAGAAGGGTTCTGTTTGGATAACCAGAGATTGGGTAAGGGCTTGAAATTATTCCAAGGGAAAGGTGTTAGGCACCCCTCAGAATCCACTAGTGTGGTTCCCAGCCAAGCTATTGTTGTGACTTTAGGGTACAAATAACATATAGACAAATAAGGCTTCAAATAAGAGGGAATTTTCACATAAAGGTTGCAAATAGATGGAGTGAAAAGNCAGTCAATCTCCTTCGAATCCCTCTTCAAATGCTCCCAAGTAGCTCCCAAAATGCTCAAAAATGGTGGAAAATGGGTTTGCGTTCGCGGATGAAATGTTGTTTTAAATCCTTCTGCCCAGGCCTCATTTCCGCTTCTGCGATACATTTACCGCTTCTGCGGTCACCGCTTCTGCGGTTCTATTCCCGCTTCTGCGGTCCATAACCGCTTCTGCGAATGCCGCATATGCGGACAACCATCCGCTTCTGCGGAAGTCCTCCCAAAATCAGACTTTCGCACCTGCGACGCCCTCACCGCATCTACGGAGCCGCCTCTGCAGCCCTTTTTCCCCAGATGCGGAAATACCAGATATCAGCCCATCACCTATTTAAAATTCCAAAATCCATCCCGATGACCATTCGAAATCACACCGAGGCCCCCGGGACCTCAACCAAAAATGTCAACCCGTCCTAAAACATCATTCAAACTTGCTCCAATCATCAAAACACCAAAAACAACACCAAAACTATCAAATTACATCGAATTCAAGCCTAAGTTCTTCAAAAACTTCCGAAACACGCATTCGATCAAAAACCCGACCAAAACACCTCCGAATGACCTGAAATTTTGCACACATATCCAAAATCACCTAACGAAGCTAAAGCAACTCTCGAAATTCCATCCCGGCCCTCGGATCAAAATCTTACCTATCAACCGGAAATCGCCAAAATACTAACTTCGCCAATTCAAGCCTAATTCTACACCGGACCTCCAAAATCACTTCCGATCGCACCCCTAAGTCACGAATTCTCCCCCGAAGCTAACCGAATCGCCGGAAATCACATCCGAGCCTTCTGACTCGTAAGTTAACATCCGGTTGACTTTTCCAATCCAAACCTTCCTTAAAGAGACTAAGTGTCTCATTTTCTACCAACACCAATCCAAATCAACTCTAACACACCAAATACTGATAATGAAACATGAAGAAGCATAAAATGGGGGAAACGGAGCTGTAACTCATGAGACGACGGGTCGGGTCGTCACAGTATGATAACTACATGAAAATGCATAAGTCTTATAGGCATGGTAACTATATGAAAGTACAAAAATCTTATAGGCATGGTAACTATATGAAAGTGTAGAAATCTTATAGGCATGGTAACTATATGAAAGTGCAGAAATCTTATAGGCATGTTAACTATATGAAAAAATACTGAAATTAGAGATTCCTATAGGCAAGTTATCTACCCTTTTCATGCACGGTCACCCCTCCCTTTTCACTAAACATCCCCGAAAGTTTATTACAAAGTTATTTCAACCCAGAATGGAATAAGAAAAGCAAAATTACATCAGAAATTAAAAGTACAACCAAGGGGAGCCTAATTCAGGCTCCTTATCTGAAACATGAGATGAACCAACTCCAAAGATCCGATTTCAAAAGCCTTTCTCTCATTTGGGGTGTGTCAGAGTTCCCTAAAAGCCTCATGTGGACTCCGGGCAGTGCTTACACCCAAATACATTATAGGATTAAGACATAGTGCAGTGTGGAAGGGCCAGCCCTCAGGTGTCCAAGTTCAGAGGGAACTCAACGTCCCAAAGAAAGGCTCACAAGAGAGGGGCAGAACTTAGAAACTAGGAGAGAGTGTAAGTGCAGAAGGGGAAATCTGAAAGGGGAGAGGAAAAGGGAATAGCTTAAAATCAGTGCGTATAGGGGCATAGGGAAGTGGGGAATTTGCAAGAACACAAGAAGAGCAGGCTGATGGGCTTACCTAGCAATGGGATGTGCTGGCATACCCTCCAGCCTATTTTAGAGGTTAAGACCTCATTGATTCAGAACCCAATTCATGGACAACAACTGTTGTTGCCATGCCCTAAGTCACTACTCACAAACACATAGGGGTAATGGGATAGGGAGCAAAGATTCATAGTAGAAACGGGCAATAGAACATAGGCATGCTAAGTTAAATATTGAACTCTACATAGACAGTAAAGTAGACATGGATATAAAGACTGTAAGTAAACACATTGGGGTGATGCTGAAAACTAAAATTAGGAAGACAGAATACTATGAGTGTATGTTCAAGAGAGATTGTGAAATTGTGAGGTCTGAAATGTGCTAATCATGTGTGCTTTGTGAAAAGAGGGGTCGTGTATTTATAATGTGAAAGTCATGAGGAAATAAGGTAAGAAAATAATTGAAGACTGATTGTAAATCAATCACATAAGACTCCCTTTAGTTAAGGGATTCAAATTCAGACGGGTATAAAATAATTAAGGAAAGAAATTAATCAAACACTTGTGTAAAGCATGCAATTGAGGGTAAATACATAACGGTTATTTAAGCACAAGGTCTCTGAAATACACGGTTGTACAATTTAAGGAAAGAAAATCAATTAACAACCAAGAAATCACAAGGTCTGAGATATGGTATGAATGAACCAAGTCAGAAAGATGGAAAAGGTTTTAACTTAAGGAAAATCAGCAAACAATCAATTAGACCTATTAAAAAGGATTTCTGAGTCAATAACTAGTTTGAAAACCTTTTTGAAGAAGGATTCATCACATATAAATCATACAGACACGTTAAACATGAAAGAAACTTGTCATAAATCAGTAGAAATTCCAGTATAGGAGAGTCAGCAAAAATTCAGAATTGTATGGAAACAGAGATGTTCAAACTTGGTTTAGAGACCCAAAGTTAGTCTGAAAGAATTAGGGGGTCTTTTGAGCAAACCCTAAAGCAAGGATGAGAGGGCAGGAAACTGAATCGAAATCATGTTTGGAAGCTTCAGAACTCATGAGAAACATGATAGCAAAGTAACATGCAATCACAATAGAAGGATTCAAAGAATATAATGGTAAATACTGATAAGAACAGTAGAAAAAGCATGCTTAGAAGAAACTTAAACAGGGCTTAGTAGAAGGCAAACAAAGAAACTTAAAACTTAGCAGGAAAATACAGTAGAAGGGCACAAGAACACCGGAAAAGTATAGCAGAAAGCATATAGGAAAACACGGTAAGATAAACATATGAGAGCAGTGTATAGAGACACAGTAAGAAAACGAAATATTAAAATGCACAGAAGAACATGTGTGGTAGAAAGGAAATATATGAGGACAGTAGAGACAAATACACACAAAGAAAGGGAAAAGAAAAGTCGGAGAAACATTTTAAGCATTTCAGAAAACCCTAAATCGAAAAAGAATCGATTTTGAAAGTAATTTTTGAAAGAAAGTTGGGGAAACCGTTTGAAAACTCAAATAGAGCATGGATACACAACAGATCTAAGAAAAATCGGAGAAAACCTCGAATAGTTAGGGTTTCAGAAGAACCCTAACATGAGAAAGGCTTTGAAAAGGTCTGATCTGAGTCGGAGAAGATCAGAATCAGGCTCAGAAGACCAGCCGTAGAACCTTGGATCGGTGGAGATCTGAACAAACATATTCGAGGTCAGCTCGAACCTTCGAGTACCAAGCGTATAAAAGCAAAGGGAGGTGAGTTTAAGCCTCCCATGGCCTGAGAAGCTATGGATTCCCGTGGTTTCGAGGTTGGAGACCGTAGGAGACGATTAGGGTTTTGAGAACATTCGAGAGAGTTTGAGAGTGTGGGGTGTTTAGAGGCGGCTGATAGATGAGGAATGAGGGGATTAGGGTAGTCGTTTGGATTAAAAAAGGCAAGAATGAATAGGGGTCGTTGATCTCAGAGATCAACGACCAGGATAAGAGGGGATCTAGGTCGGGTAGGTTTTAGTTGGGTCAGGGGCGGGTTAAACCGAAATTGGGTTAGCCCGTTTGAGATTGAAATTGGGTTTTAATTGGGTTGATTTGGGCTATTATTGAAATGAAACAGGGCTAGTATTTAAATAGCCAATTTTTCCCTTTTATTTTATAAAAATAGTAAGATAATTTCTAGGAACACATTAAAGGTACTAAATTAATTAATAATATATAAATATTAAAATAAAAATACTGGAACCAATTTCATAATTATAAAATGCTATTAAATCTCAAAATAGGCTAAAATTGCAATTGTATGCAATTTAGCTTTAAAATTACTAAATAAATTGTAAAAATGTGTAAAAATTACCTTAGCTATATTTTTGTATAAATGTGAGAATAAAATAAGTTATTCACCAAAATAATAATTTGAGGAACAATTATTGGTTTTTGTACTGTCAAATAGGACAATAAATTGATTAAAGAAAATCCTTTCTAAATTAGGAAAAATACATAAAACATTTGGGAATACTTATATATGCATATGTATGCTATTTTGAAATTATTTTGCATATATAGAATATACAGGAAAAAATTGGGTATCAACAGCTGCCCCTCTTTACCCGGGAAGGATGGAAGAGTTGTCGGGTAAAGATATGATGGCCAATTTTGACCAAGTGAAACGGTTTGAAGAGGTTGACCGTGCTCTGGTTCCTGAGCTGCCTACATATCCCTGGTCTTACAGGAATCAGGCCATATGTAGTTCAGGATCCATTGGCGGGATATGCCGATGGAGATCTTTCAAGAACGGACGCGATATTTAGGTTGGGATGGATGGTTAAAGTCTGATAGGGCTGCGGGAACTAGAGCGTGATCGCTCCTGCCGAAACAGCCGTTGCTCGCCAGTTTACCTGCAAACAAGCAATACAAGTGTATATCGTGCGGAAAAATTAAATGTGATGCAAATTCCCGTCGGACAATGAATGCTGTCTTCGGACGGTTAGGATGACGTCCTTAGACCATGATGTCCTGGGCCATGAAGCATATAATAAAGGATTTGCAGGCTATGAAATGATGCTCTCGGGCTATGAGAATGATGCCTACGAACTATGATGCTTTTGAATAAAGATATGCAAGAGATTAAATGGGTCCTCAGGCCATGGCATGGCGTTCTCGGGCTATGCGAATGGTGCCTCCGAACAATGACGCCTTTGGATAAATTTGGCGATCTTTCAGCCCATGCAATGCGATAGGTGGCGATCTTTAAGCCCATGAAAGCGTAAATAAAGTGGCGATATTTCAACCGATGCAAGACATAAATAAAGATGGCGATATTTCAGCCGATGCAAGACATAAATAAAGATGGCGATATTTTCACCCGATGCAGGACATAAATAAAGGTGGCGATCTTTCAGCCGATGCAGGACATAAATAAAGGTGGCGATCTTTCAGCCGATGCAAGATGTAAATAGAGGTAGCGATCTTTCAGCCATGCAGGACATAAATAGAAGTGGCGATCTTTCAGCCATGCAGATGGAGGTAGAGCTTAACCTCAGAAGGCAGAACGGTAGCCTTATGCAATGCAGAAAATGCAGATGGAGGTAGAGCTTAACCTCGGAAGGTAGAATGGTAGCCTTATGCAATGCAGAAATGCAGATGGAGACAGTGCTTAGTCTCGGAAGGCAGAATGGTAGCCATATGCAATGCAGAAATGCAGATGGAGACAGTGCTTAGTCTCAGAAGGCAGAATGGTAGCCTTATGCAATGCAGAAATCAAAGGTGAATAGTAATAAAATTTCTTAGCTGATAGCCGATTGCGATATCGTGGCTGCTGGGGGTACTGTATGCGGATAGCAACTGTGAATAGGTGTGACAGTTCTGAGAGTTGTATTCCTTAACATTATGAGTGTATAATATATGTTTTTATGACTTGGGTGCCTGCATCCAAAGAAAAATTATGAGTTTTGTAAAGGGGAAAGGTTAGTCCGTGTTTCCGCTGACTTTGCTTGATCTGCTCGACTCAGATCTGATGACACGGTATGTATCATGGGGGTAGCGTTGCTGAACAAAGAGATTTCGATAATAAATATGCATGAGTTCGTTAAAGATATGACATAAGTATATATTTAAGAAATAGTTTTTAGATGAACCCACGACTGTGACGTGGTTCAGGACATTGCAACCTCTCTCGTTACGGAATTTTGAGGGTCCTCCTCAAAATTCTGCCCCAGTTTAATGGGTTGATACTTCAGACGGCTGCTTGCGATGATCGGCTGAAGTTACTTCGGAATTTTGAGGGTCCTCCTCAAAATTCTGCCCCAGTTTCCAATTGCGGGGGGAATGAAAATTTTAGTGAATTGTGACCGAACCCATAAGGCTGCCTACATATCCCCTCTTAAACGGGAATCAGGTCAGACGTAGTTCAAATTACATCATATAGGAAAACATAAGATTACACATAGTAGCGCTTGACTGCATCTGAGTTGATTGGTTTTGGCCAAACTTCTCCATCCATTTCTGCAAAAGGGCTCCTCCTATCAGAACCCGATGAACCATGTATGGACCCTGCCAATTGGGAGAGAATTTCCCTTTGGCCTCATCTTGATGCGGGAAAATTTTCTTTAACACCACCTGCCCTGGTGTGAACCATCTTGGCTTGACCCTCTTGTTGAAAGCTTTGGACATTCTGTTTTGATAAAGCTGACCGTGGCAAACTGCATTCATTCTCTTCCCATCTATAAGAGCCAGTTGCTCGTAGCGGCTTCTCACCCATTCTGCGTCGTCAAGCTCAACTTCTTTTATGATCCTTAAGGAAGGAATTTCTACTTCGGCAGGAATGACGACTTCCGTACGTACCATAAACCAGCATATAGGGAGTTGCCCCAGTTCGGAATATGGTGCGATACCCCAATAGAGCGAACGATAGCTTTTCGTGCCACTGCTTATGCTTCTCTACCATTTTTCTCAGTATCTTCTTAATGTTTTTGTTGGCGGCTTCCACAGCTCCGTTCATCTGCGGTCTGTAGGCTGTAGAGTTCTTGTGCTTGATCTTTAAGGTTTCACACATGGCTTTCATCAAGTCGCTGTTTGGAGCCATTATCAGTAACAATTGACTCTGGGATACCGAATCGACAAACAATGCGGTCGCGGACGAAGTCCGTCACGACTTTCTTAGTCACTGCTTTGTAGGATGCTGCTTCGACCCTTTTGGTAAAATAATCAATTGCCACTAGGATGAATCTGTGCCCGTTGGAAGTGGAAGGTTCGATTGGTCCAATAACATCCATTCCCCAAGCGGCGAAAGGCCATGGTGAGCTTGTTGCGTTAAGCTCATTTGGAGGTACCTTTATCATGTCTGCATGTACCTGACAGCGGTGGTATTTTCGGACGTACTTGATGCAGTCCGTCTCCATAGTCATCCAGAAGTAACCAGCATGGAGTATCTTCTTGGCTAAGACAAAGCCGTACATGTGCGGACCACAGGTCACGGCATGAATTTCCTCCAGCAGTTTAGATGCTTCCTTCGCGTCGACACACCTTAGCAAACCCAAATCCGGAGTCCTCCTATATAGGATTCCTCCGCTGTGAAAGAAATTGTTGGACAATCTTCGAAGTGTGCGCTTCTGAGTGGTATTTGCAAGCTCTGGATATTCTCCTTTGGCCAAATATTCCTTGATGTCGTGAAACCAAGGTTTTCCATCTGCTTCTTCTTCGACATGAGCACAATAAGCTGGCTGATTATGGATTTTCACAGGAATAGGATCAATGAAGTTTGTATCTGGATGTTGTATCATGGATGATAGGGTAGTCAATGCATCAACAAACTCATTTTGGACTCTGGGAAAATGCTGGAACTCTGTCTTTGCGAACCTTTTCCTCAACTCTGTACATGGTGCAGATAAGGGAGTATCTTGGAATTCTTGGTCGCCCATTCTCCTCGTACCTGATGTATAAGTAGGTCCGAATCCCCAATTATTAGCAACTCTTGGATGTTCATGTCAATGGCCATCTTAAGCCCTAAGATGCAGGCTTCGTACACAGCCATGTTGTTGGTGCACGAGAATCTGAGCTTGGTGGATATCGAATAGTGCTGACCGGTTTCTGATACTAGGACTGCTCCTATGCCAACTCCTTTGAAATTTGCTGCTCCGTCGAAAACATTCTCCAACCATCATAGGACTCTGCAATATCTTCTCCTATGAATGATACCTCTTCATCTGGAAAATACGTCTTTAGGGGCTCATATTCTCCATCCACAGGGTTTTCAGCAAGGTGATCCACTAGTGCTTGTCCTTTGACTGCTTTCTGAGTTACGTAGACAATATTGAATTCACTCAACAGGATCTGCCATTTGGCGAGCTTGCCAGTGGGCCTGGGCTTCTGGAAGATGTATTTCAAAGGATCCATCCTTGATATGAGATATGTAGTATAGGCACAGAAGTAGTGCCTCAGCTTCTGGGCTACCCAAGCTAAAGCACAGCAGGTGCGTTCCAACAGAGAATACCGGGCCTCATACGGAGTGAACTTTTTGCTGAGGTAGTAAATGGCCTGTTCTTTCTTTCCTGTCTCATCATGATGCCCCAGGACGCAACCGAAGGCACCATCCAACACTGCGATGTAGAGTAGCAGAGGTCTCCGTGGTTCAAGCGGGACCAAGACTGGCGGTGTTGACAGGTATTCCTTGATTCTGTCAAAAGCTTTCTGGCAGTCATCAGTCCATTCGGTGGCGGCATCCTTCTTCAACATCTTGAAGATTGGCTCACTGATAACTGTTGATTGTGCTATGAACCGGCTGATGTAGTTAAGTCTCCCCAAGAAGCTCATTACGTCTTTATTGTTCCTTGGTGGTGGCAATTTGAATGGCTTTGATCTTCGATGGATCCAGTTCTATTCCCCAGCGACTCACAATAAACCCAAGCAATTTTCCAGCTGGAACCCCGAATGCACATTTTGCGGGATTCAGTTTCAGGTTGTACCTTCGCAGTCTATTGAAGAACTTCCTCAAATCTTCCATGTGATCAGTGGCTTTCTTGGACTTGATGATGACATCATCTACATATACTTCGATCTCCTTGTGTATCATATCGTGAAAAATGGTAGTCATAGCCCTCATGTAGGTGGCCCCTGCATTCTTTAACCCGAATGGCATCATCTTGTAGCAGTACATCCCCCACGGAGTAATGAAAGCCATTTTCTCAGCATCTTCTTCATCCATCCAGATCTGATGGTACCCCGCGAAACAATCTACAAATGATTGCAACTCATGCTTGGCGCAATTGTCAATCAGGATGTGTATGTTTGGCAAGGGGAAGTCGTCTTTCGGACTGGCCCAGTTGAGATCCCGGTAGTCGACACAGACTCTAACCTTCCCGTCCTTCTTCGATACTGGCACGATGTTGGCTAACCATGTTGGATACTCCACTACCCTGAGAACCTTAGCTTTGACTTGCTTAGTGACCTCTTCCTTGATTTTCAAACTCATATCTGGCTTGAACTTTCTGAGCTTCTGCTTTACTGGTGGACAGGCTGGATCGGTTGGCAATTTGAGGGCCAAAATAGATGTACTCAGACCAGTCATGTCGTCGTACGACCAGGCAAATATGTCCTCGTATTCTCTCAGAAACTCTGTGTATTCTTCCTTTTCTGATGGTGACAGATGAATGCTGATTCGTGCTTCTTTGATGTTTTCTGCATCTCCCAGGTTAACAATCTCAGTCTCGTCCAGGTTGGGCTTAGGTCTGTTCTCAAAATTCTCAACTTCTTTAACAATCTCTTCCGGTATATCATCTTCCTCTGAATCTATGTCCGTTTATTGCGTTGTCTTGTTGCATATCACAGTCATTGGTTCATCAAGACAAGTAATAGTAATGCTGTATAAGTAAAGTAATGAGAGAAAATAATAAGAGTAAGCTTTATAAGAAAACCTAAAGGCTTTGATAAATTCCATAAATGTTTTTGAACATTGGAGCTCTTTCTTGCGAAAATTAAGAAAATGCGAAAGGAAAGTAAACTAGTAAAATAAAATAGTGCATGATGCTTGTTCAGCCTTGCTACCCCGAGGCTCGCCGGGCTCTGGTGGTTCTGACGGTCCAGTTTGAGGCATGCTCCTCTGCTTACAGCCTGTATGGAAGGGCCTTCCTCCCCCTCCTCCTCGAAAATGACACAGCAATCCATATCATCGTCTTCTAGGAACAAATTCCTCATTGCTGCCAGTGCTTCTTCTTCTTTTGACCCGTAGATAACCTCGGCTGGTTGGGAGGTCTGCTCTAAATGGGGTATTGGCCGCTCCAATGGATAGTAAGGACCGCGCCAGGGTGGCGACTATTCGTTGAATTCCTTCCAGGTATACTCATACCCCAATCCGAAGGTGGTGCCGTGTTTCTTGAGCTTGATGGGCTTAGCGATTCCTTGGAGATTCTTGCCAAGTCTTTTGCCAGGTTCATACCCGCTCCAGTTCAATATGCTTTATAATCCCACCACTTATCCTTATCAACGGCATTGACTCGCTCGATGTGGTGGTAAGTTTCCCCACCTATCCTTCTTCTTCCTCCAATCGCTGGAATGGTCTGGCGACTGTATATGGGATTGTTACCGTCGCCATGAATGATCACCTCTTGATGATTCCACTCAAACTTCACTGCCTGATGTAGTGTTGACGCTACGGCCCCCGCGGCATAAATCCATGGTCGTCCCAACAATAGATTGTAAGATGTCGGTATGTCTATCACTTGAAAATCAATATTAAACCA
>NC_031999.1:45430801-45436262 GCF_001879085.1 Nicotiana attenuata
TCTCCCTGCCGGTAATGTTGCTCGGTACATATGCCTCGCTCAGCACTCTTAACAAGGCATTCTTGTGTGCATCGGAACTTTGTAACAAAGCAAGGATAGAAATCTGTGTCGGTGTTTTGTTCAGCTGATCAATGACTGAGTATTCTTTGGCTTGTATCTTTCTCCAGTAGATCGTCGGGTCCCAGTTTCAGTGATGGTTGGTCCGACTAGAGGCCTGCTTGCTAGACTCGGCCAAATGCTCCGGGGTATAAACCCTGTCGGTCCTTGTCATACCCTGAGCCGCAACGGCTTCCCCAAATTTGACCTTCCCCTTTCTTCTGGCTTCGGCTGTGTAGTCCCATGGTATAGCCTTTGTATGGAACGGTGTTATGGCTGACACTGCCACTGGAATTGGCGTGGCTATCTTTACCCCGAATGGAGCAAGGCCCTTAGGCGGTAAAACTGCAACTTTGAATGGTGTAGGTGCCTTTGCTGGAGACACGAATTCGACCTCAACTGGTGCTAGCGTCTTTGCAGATGATGATGCATCAAACTCGAGTGGCATGGACATGTTTACTTCGGCGTCCCCAGAATGCTGAATCTGGACCACAATCGGATTAAGGGTGACTACTGGCTTCTTTGGATCGTCGCCTTCTATGATTAAACCGGTTGATCCCTTGGGGTCCCAGCCATCCTCTATCTCAATCATGTGAGCGCCTCCACCCTTGTGGTCTGGCAGGGGGTTATTGCGGACATTTAGAGCAGGCTCCTTTGCTACAATGATCTTATTGTCAATCAAAGTCTGGATCTTATCCTTCAGAGAGCGGCATTCATCAATGGTATGTCCTTTCATGCCGAAATGGTATGCACAGGATTTATTTGGATTGACCCACTAAGAAGGGTTTTCTGGGGTTATGGAAGGGATAGGGGTGACATAACCAGCAGCTTTGAGCCTCTCGTACATTTGGTTGATCGGCTCAGCAATGGCGGTATACTGTTTAGGAAGTCTGCGGTCAAAATTTGGTCGAGGTCTAGGGAAGTTTTGACGTGGGGGCGGTGATTATTAGTGGGATGGTTGGGTGTTGTAGGCTTGGTAAACATGTGCTGGTTGGGAGTATTTGGGTGAAGTGGGCTGATACGTGGGAGATGACTGATAAGCGGGTGGTGGAGTTTGGTAAGTGGGTGAGGGTGCTTGGTAATTTGGGGTAGGCTGATATGTGATTGGAGGTATTATGTATGTTTGGTACTTGATAGGGGATTTTGTCCTCTGTGCAACCATTACAGCACCTACGTCCCTTTTCTTGGACGTTCCACCAGATTGTAAAGCCTTATTGGTAGCCTGCAAGGCTTCAAAGTTCGTAACCATACCACTCTTGATGCCTTCCTCGATCCTTTCTCCTAGCTTGATGATATCAGAAAATTTATGATTCTCAATCATCATCAGCCTCTCATAATATTGTGGGTCCTGAGCCCGGACAAAAAAGTTGTTCATTTGTTCTTCCTCTAAGGCCGGTCTGACCTTAGCAGCTTCTGATCTCCAGCGAGTGGCATACTCGCGGAAGGTTTCTGTGGGTTTCTTTTTCAAGTTTTGGATATAGAACACATCTGGTGCATTCTCCATGTTGAACCTGAATCTGTCCATAAAATCAGACGCCATGCTTACCCAGTTTGACCACTTCTTCGGATCCTGGCTAATGTACCAAGATAAGGCGTCTCCCTTCAAGCTCCTCATGAAAAGCTTCATGCGGATTTTCTCATCTCTTCCTACTCCGACAAGCTTGTCACAGTATGTTCTCAAGTGAACCCTGGGATCCCCTGTGCCATCAAACATTTCGAACTTGGGAGGTTTGTACCCCTCGGGTAGTTCGACATCGGGCTGTATGCACAGATCTTCATAGTTTAGCCCCTCAATTCCCTTACCGCCTTCAATGCCTTGAATTCTGCTAGTCAACTTTTTAAGCTCTTCAGCCAAATTTCTGATGAGCGAGTCCTTATCATTGGACTCGGGTGTGCTTGAGATGGGCTGGGTGGAGTGTGGCATAGTCTCCACGTAGATGGGGGTATTGTGTTGGGTGTAGCAGTGGTCATTTGTGGGGTTCAAAGGTTCCGGGATGAGCAGTGGAGTATTGTTGGAGGTGTGGCAAGTATTGTAGTGGTGGAGAGGTGCGGGATGGTTTTGTGGTTTTGGGATGTTTTGTGGAGGTGTGGGGTTCTGAGTGCTTGGAAAATTGACATCTGGGGTGGTGAGGGAGAATGACAAGCTTGCCAAGTTCCGAACTTGATCAAGTTCCTCCTAAAATTTCAACGGTTTCTGCTCGAGTTGGGACGCACTTTCCTTAGAAACCTGAGTACCCTGAGTGATCTCTACCCGCTCAACTGAGTTTTCTTTCCTGGTGTTGCTCAAATCTTCCATCTTTCCTTTGTTCCTGTTTCTGATAGGACTAGGAGGAGGAGTTGGTGGAGGGCCCTTGGATCTTATGGAATATGATGACGATGCCAGAGTGCACGACTAACCTTTGGGAGGGGAATAACAAAACAAAAAATAAAATAAAAAGGTAAACAAGTTAGTGAGGATCATAAAAAAATATTGCAATATTTAAACACATAGTGTTGTAATATAAATCGTGTCCTAATTTGGGAGCCTCGTTGTGCCCGAGGTAGGCCTAGCGACAAATTAATTTGGAGAACTTAGGATGCTAAATGCCTCATTTTATTGATAAAAAATAGACGAATCCCAAATTGACACTAAATAAACAGGAAATGGAAATCACTAATGGCCATCGGCCTTATTACATTTGATAGAGCGAAAAGAAAAACTCCTATCCTACTTGGTCCCAGAAGGACCTTACCCAGATTCGGCATCCCTGGCTCCATCGAACAACTTTCCCAACTCGCGAAGTCCCAGCAATAGGTAGCCCTGGCTAGGTGTCCGCCTTCGGTTCCTTCAGCATTTTGGCAATCTTCAACCCTTTTGAGAAACGATTTTGGTCACTAGAGTGTAAATCTTTTCACCAGCTTAGCAATCTTGGGTGGATGTCGGTGACCATGCTGAATCTGGGGACTTCGTACCTCATATTCCTGCAAGGCAAATAAGGTTAGGCCCTTACCCCTACCAGACTCGACTATTTAATATCAACAATTAGCATGACGCATTTTTAGTTCTCCAAATAAATGCTCAGAACGTGGTGATGTCCGTTTGGGTTTAGGGAAACCCAGTGGACTTTGGACAAGGCTATCTTAAAGAGTCATTATGCGGACAACATAACTGACTCGGCTAGGTTTGACCATGATGCATGAACAATTAAACAGAGTAAGGTTTCTATGGGGTATTAGACTGGTACCCTTGAGCGGACAACTCAAGAGGGAAAAGCGCGGATCCGTCGACTACACCGTTGATCGACTGGTTTTACCGCAAATATGCCTTTGCCGGATTTAGGGGGTGATAATATTGGAAGGGCGCAACCACTCATTATAAGCGTTGCTATAGTATTTTGTTTGGCACAAGTGGAATATGATGTTGAAAACATGCTTATGCAATAACTAAAACAAGTTGTCATGTATTTGCACGTTACAAAAGCAATAATTACAACAATTCCTCATAATTTAATAGCAGTAGTAAAGGAAAGCAGTAAAGGAAAGCAGTAAAGAAATAAAGGAAAGAAACAAAGAAACGAGTCAGTTTTTGCAGTAGGAGAAGGAATTAGATGCTTAAACGGATTAAACAAATGAAGACACATAAGAAATGTAAAGTCACAGTGATAGCTTGAAATGGTAAAAGCCTAAAACAATATCCCCAGCAGAGTCGCCATACTGTCGATGCCCCCTTTTTCTCGCGAAATCGGGTTTATGACATTTGGGAGGACAACTCGTTCCCTTTTGGGAATTGGGTTTAAGAGAAGTGAAGAGTCGCCACCTAATAATTAAAGTGCATTAGGACGCTAAGAAGGGTTTTGTTTGGATAACCAGAGATTGGGTAAGGGCTTGAAATTATTCCAAGGGGAAGGTGTTAGGCACCCTTCAAAATCCACTAGTGTGGTTCCCGGCCAAGCTATTGTTGTGACTTTAGGGTACAAATAACATATAGACAAATAAGGCTTCAAATAAGAGGGGATTTTCACATAAAGGTTGCAAATAGATGGAGTGAAAAGAAACGAAAGAAAAAGCTGAATTTTGAGAGGAAAAAAATAGTTTGAGAAATTTGAAAATAAACAATGAAATAAATAAGTAAAAGAGAGGGGGGTCCTAGGTTTATAAATAATATGGATCACCCCACACAACACCCGGTAACCACTTATACACGTGGTGTTATTGCGTAGTCATCATATCCACATCTACCCTTTCCCACCCCGTTAAGGTATTAAACGCGGAATGGTCTCGTTTCACTTATTGCATGCTATTATCCACCCCAATCCTATCAGTCCGGGAGGCATTTGGGACTACTAATCCTAAAGGGAAAGGGTATGAGGTTTTATATTTAAAAGGACAAAATTCTAAGGCGACAATCAAAACACATAGAGCAAATATGGGAAAGGCATTCAAACACATAAGGCTCAAATAGCCCTCCTTAGATCAGAGAAAGCATATAGTTTAGCATGTCTTGCACGTACTGATTAGGGTCTATTGAACTTAAAAGTTAAAGCAGGCTGATTTATCACATATTTTCAGATAAGAAGTCCGAGTTAGACCTGCCCGTTGGTTGTAATTAATAAAGACTGTTGCAGTTTATAACTTTTACCCTAAGGCTTGCCTAAGTGATAGACGAAAACCTATAGGCATGATGTCTACAGATTTCAGAAATAAGAAAATGAACTGATTACATGCTGATTTAAAGGGAAGTTGCCAGTTAAAAATGAATTTTAGAAAACACGAGTTCTGCTGTTGGTAACGCATTATTACTGCTAATTTTAGACTCATAAGCGAGTGAGGCTATTCAGATTTGAATTAGAACCCCTATAGGCATGCTTTCTATGTGTTTGCCAACTTAGAACATTGTTATAGACATAGAAGAGTGCAGAAATCCTATAACATGATATCTAGGTGTTGCATTGTTTTACGTAAGGCCTATAAACACCTTTGCCTAGTGAAAAGCAGGTATGCAAGAATCAGAAAAGACCTATAGGCATATTCTCTACGTGTGTGTGCAGAAGCTATAGACATAATATCTACATGAAAGTGCAGAATCCCTATAGTCATGGTATCTAAATGAGAATGCAGAGTTTCTTATAGACATGATAGCTAAATGAGATGCAGAAATCTTATAGGCATGATAACTACATGAAAATGCATAAGTCTTATAGGCATGGTAACTATATGAAAGTGCAGAAATCTTATAGGCATGGTAACTATATATGAAAGTGCAGAAACCTTAGAGGCATTGTAACTATATGAAAGTGCAAAAATCTTATAGGCATGGTAACTATATGAAAAACACTAAAATTAGAGATTCCTATAGGCAAGTTATCTACCGTTTTCATGCATAGTC
>NC_031999.1:45436362-45468719 GCF_001879085.1 Nicotiana attenuata
TACTATTCTTGTGGATTCTTTCACCGTCTACCTTTAACTTTTCCAGGGTGGAGAGAGGGCAAATGTTTGCACTGGACCCGTTATCAACCAGCACCCGGGTGACCACAGAGTCTTCACATTTCATCGTGAGGTAGAGCGCTCTATTATGCTCAGTGCCTTCCAAAGGCAGCTCATCATCAGAAAATGTAACCCTGTTGACCTCGAAAATCTTGTTTGCTATTTTCTCTAGATGGTTCACAGAAATCTTATCAGGAACATGGGCTTCATTCAAAATTCTCATCAATGCTTGGCGGTGCTCATCTGAGTGGATTAATAATGATAGCAATGAGATCTGTGCCGGGGTCTTTCTCAACTGTTCTACAATGGAATAATCTTGTGCCTTCATCTTCTTTAAGAATTCTTCTGCCTCTTCTTCAGTTACGGCTTTCTTTATTGGTACTGGATTATCTTTGGTGATTTTAGCCTTTCTCAGCTCGTCAGGAGCAAAGCATTTTCCTAAGCGAGTCAGCCCATGGATTTCACAAACTTCTTCCTTAACTTCCTTCCCCTTATACGTCACTGTCACTAGGCCGTAATTCCATGGGACGGCCTTTTCACTGATTACTGGTAACAGAGTCGCTGGCTTGATGATAACCGGCTCTGTGCGAGCCCCTTTTACAATCACGGTGGGCTTGACAGCTGCCCCCGGCACTACCACTTTAGCTGGTTCTTGTTTTACTGCAATACTGCTCAAAGGCTCCTTCTTTACCACCACAACTGGTTTGCTAATTGTCTCTTCTACCTTGATCGATGCTCTCCCCCTTGTTAGTTTCTCATTTGATCTGTCCTCACTAGCCCTGATCATCATTACGGTTTGTGAAGGCTTCTTATGCTCTCCCTTTTGTACTAGCTCAATCATATGGGTCTCGTGATGGGTTGGCAATGGATTCTGAGTGATGTTAGGCGTCTCCGGGGCTTGCACTTCAATTCGGCGGGTGTCAATGAGCTCCTGGATGGCCGTTTTCAAATGCCAGTATTTGTCTGTGTCATGTCCCGGAGCACCTGAGCAATACTCGTAACTCACAGAGTGGTCTAGATTCCTTGGGGGAGGATTTGGCAATTTGGGTTCAATCGGACTCAACATGCCCAACTGTCTCAATCTGTGGTATAAGCTGGCGTAAGATTCAGCCAATGGAGTGAAAGTCTTCTTCTTCTGCAGCCTATCATTCTTAGATGCAGGGTTGGTTCGAAAATCGGTTCCAGTGGGGTTTCTGTTGGCTCTCGGGGGTGGGTAGGTGCTTTGAGCTGGGTAAGTATTTTGTGGGGTGGGTGTACGCCATTGCGCATGGGTAGGAGGTTGGGGGTATATTTGGGCATGGTGGACAGAGAAATGGGGGACAGGAGGTGGGTAGTAGTGTTGCGGTGGGCCATATGGGGTGTGTGGGTAGGTTTGGGGATGAGGTCGAGGTTGGTGATAATATGGTGATGGACCCCTGGACCAAGCTCTCGATTCTACTACTGCAACATCTTCTTTCTTTTTCTTTCCCAATACCCCTCCAGTGCCGCTCTGAATGGCCTGGGTAGTTGCCTTGATCGCCGAATAGCTCATAATCTTGTTAGACTTGAGACCCTCTTCCACCATACTTCCCATTTTCACGACCTCGTTGAAAGTTTTTCCCACTGCTGACACCAAGTGACCATAATAGGTGGGCTCCAAATCCTGTAGGAAATAATCAACCATCTCGCTCTCTTTCATTGGAGGATCGACTCTTGTCGCCTGCTCTCTCCACCGGAAACCGTATTCTCTGAAGCTTTCCCCGGGCTTCTTCTCAATTTTAGTCAGTGACAGACGGTCCGGGACAATTTCGAGGTTATACTGAAAATGACATGCAAACGCTTGGGCCAAGTCATCCCAAGTGTACCATCGAGCATGATCCTGTCGTGTGTACCATTCCAAGGCTGCTCCACTTAGACTTTGACTAATGTAAGCCATCAATAACTCGTCCCTTCCCCCAGCTCCTCTCATTTTGCTGTAGACCCCCCTTAAATGGGCCACCGGATCACCATGTCCATCATATAAGTCAAACTTGGGTAGCTTGAATCCTGCTGGCAACTAGACATCGGGAAACAAGCACAAGTCCTTGTAGGCCACACTCACTTGACCTCTGAGACCCTGCATATTTCTGAATGACTGCTCTAAACTCTTGACCTTTCGTATCATCTCCTCTTGCTCAGGGATTTTGGGAGGCTTCTCTTCTTCAGCTGAGAGATCAAAATGGGGAGTGTAAGAGCATGGTTCTGGTGGTTTGAAGGTGGGTTCGGGCGGGTAATATTGGTTATCATGGGTTTGGAACAAAGGTTCACTAGAGGATCTGTGTAATGCGACAGGTGGGGGAGCCACAAACACAGGAGTAGTTGGTGGTGGAGGGCATGGAATTTGTTTGGGTGGTGGAGGTGGTGGTGTTTGAGAGGTGGTTCCGTAGTACTGCTGGTAAGTAGGGAAAGCCGGAGACGAGTTCACTGTGGGAGGATCTTGAGGCTGAGCTAGTGGTGGGATGTAGGCGGGGTTAGCAGGATAGGCTGGTGGTGGATGTCCCTTTGACCAGGCCTGGTACATCTCGGCCATTTGTTGCTTCAGTTTATACATCTCCTCCTTCATTGCATTAACGTCCATTACTTCCTCCTCCCTAGACGGGTCGAAAATGCTTGCTTCTAATTCCTGGTTGACCATGTTTGACTTATCCTTAGAGCGGGTATTGTAGGGATGGGTTGCCAGAATGCCAGTCAACTTAACCACTTGCCTGAACTCATCATCAACAACAACTTTGTTAGCGGTTAGAGCATTAACAGATAGATAACCGCACATTTGGGAATGAATGCACCTAAGCAGTTAATCGTTTCTATTATGCCTTTGCTTGGTTGCATGCGTCATCTCGGCTTTCTTTATTTATTTGTCAGGCCCGTTATTTGCTTTCCCCTCTTGTTTTCCATTGTTTGTTTCTTGCCTTTCCCTCTTTTTTTGGGATTTTTCCATTACTAAAACTCCGATTACAAAAGTTACTAGGTTATTTGTTTTCTTGAAAAGGATACTACAAAACAGACTCAAAATAAAATACAGACTCCAGCGTACATCAAAGCTTCACATCCTGGGGTCCGCGGGGCATCTTTCGGCATCGCCGCGGGCCTGTGCGCAAGACTGAGAAGGTTTCAATGTCAACTGTTAGGCTATTTAAAGAAAGCTGGCCATGTGATGACTTATTTTGACTTTAAAAAAAAAAAGAAAAGTGGCTATTTTCAAAAATATTTATTTTGAGAAAACAAAGACTCGGTTTTGCAAATACGGCCTTTCAGCACTTCCGAAATGGAGATTTTAAGGCTGTGCCCGCAAACCGTTTTAAAATGACTCAAGGTGGCTGTTCTTGCAAAAACAGCCTTACGACGCCCTTTTGGGGGCATTCGGCTTATTTTAAGCAAGAATGGCATCACCCGACTTATTTGATGAATATTAAAATTTTGGTATTTTCGGCTATTTTTGAAAAAGGGTGGTTGGACCCGATGAGGGTTGCCTACGTATCTCACATCCGGTGAGAATCAAACCAGCGTAGTTCGGTCAAATTTGTCAAAACCAAATATATTTTTTTTGAACAATCTCTTCTTATTTTTCAAATATTTCCCTTTTCATTTTTCAAAAAAGTTTTGGGTCCTTCTCCCCAGCAGAGTCGCCAGAGCTGTCACACCTCCTTTTTCGCTACTACACCCCGTGAAGGGTATAATAGAAGGAGTTTTTCCAATTAAAGGACAATCGAAATGGGATTCGTTTATTAAGAGATTCAGAGTCGCCACTTGGGAGATTTATGGTGTCCAAAGTCACCAGTTTGAATCCCGAATCGAGGAAAAGGTTTGACTCTGTTTAACAGTTGCGAACCAGAAATCCGTGTAAGGAATTCTGTTAACCCGGGAGAAGGTGTTAGGCACTCCCGAGTTCTGTGGTTCTAGCACGGTCGCTCAACTGCTATATTTGGGCTAAAATCTGATATTAATACATTTATGTTAAAAACCTATAGTGCAATTTTAGAATTATTTACCGCTTTTAGTCAATTTTTTAAGGAAGTGAACGTCGTTTAAAAACATATTTTTGGATCACGTCACATGAAAAGCACCGGGATCATCGACACATTTTATTCGACGTTTTGGGATTTGGATTTGAGTCGCATGAAATGCACACCCGGATTTAGGAAGGTAAAATTATTAAAGAACGCGTCTAAAGTGGCTAACGGGTTATTATCTTTGCGGAGGGCCGTCAAATTCGCTAAACGGAATGCCACGAATTCTAAGTATTTTAATATAAGCATTTAATGAGGGCCCCGCAATTTAAGCATTTTGTTTGGCGAGGCTCATCTCGTTTTATTATTTAAAGGCCAACCTAAAGCAAACTACGATTCTCTATTTATTTTTGTCTCTAAAAGGGCCTAATTAATTAACATTGTTAGTTGCTAATATTAACGGTAATCAAGGAATTTGGGCCTCAAGTTCAAGTCCACACTTGAACAAAAGGAAACACCTCTTAATTCAAGTGTGCTACTTAACTCAAAGGCCCCAAACCTATGATTCAGTTTTTACGTCATCTAAGCCCAACAACTTTAGTAAGTGAACAATAGAATTTTAGCAAATTATTCGAAGCAGCCCAATGGGAAAGGAATGACATTTCAGTTTTGTTCAAAACAGGTCCAGATGTCATTTATGAAAAACCGCACAGCCTGAGCCTGTGATAAGCCTAAAGACCCAATGCAAAATTGATTCTGGGCCTGCTAAATTACTTCTTCATGGCCTGGACAGCTTAGGCATTTATAACCCAAACTAAATGAGTCTTAACAAAGCATTAATTTTTTGAACTATCAACTATCATCAGAAATGAATTAGCTGTGCATGAAACATGGAACTAGACCTCAGGGTTTGATTTTACGTATAAGCTAGAATCTAAACATTTTATTAAGCTAAGAATTATCACAAACAATGATAGGAAGTAATGGTTACACTAGAGTGATTAGCAACTGTATGGAAGCATCAAACTTAAAACAGATTTAACATGCTGAAACGCATACTATTTAACATTCCTTAGACCTATTAGACCTGAAGTTAACACGGATACAAATATATATACTAACTTCAGAATTAGTTTTAAATTCCATACTATTTCGAATTTTAACAATTCCCCTGACATGAAATCAAACCTAAAAACTCTAAAGCTAAATATTACTAGCTGAATATTCACAAGTATAGCAGTCCAATTATTACAACTGTCAAAAGCTCATGTCGTTTAAATTTCAAATGCTGTTACTACATAACCTAAAATGTAAACTAATGTGTACATAAGTAAGCTAAACATGAAATTATCATGGACAATTTGTTATATGAACAATACACATGAATAAACACAAATTTGAACAGTTCAAGCACTCAGATCAGCCTTCCATTTCAAATCAAAACTTCGATTACAAGTTGCCTTAGCTTTGGGCCATTGGAGATTAAGCAAGTACCCAGAATGCTTCTGAAATTTTCAGCAGACCACAGCTCAACCAAAACCAGCTTAATTAAACCCAAAATCACTCGAAATCAGCACAGTGAACCTCTGAAACTCCGACCAACAGACATTAAACTAGAAGATGTGAATTAATAACTAGAAATCGAAATTAACCTAAAGTTTCTCATTGGAACAGTTTTTTTTGATTTTTTTTGATTTTTTGTTATTTTTGGTTTTTTGGCTTTTTAAGATCTAGATCTAGAGAATTTTGAATTTGAAATTCAGATTTGAGCTGATGAAGACTTGTGAAAGTGGAGGGAATTTTCAAAGCTTCCAAACTTGTGAGTGAAGGCAAAGGGCATGCCATTTTATAGGCACAAATGAGGGCCAGCCTCGGATTTTCTATTTTCCTTTTTAGTCCATCTTTTTACATTTCAGTTTTACCCACATAGTCCCTTAGTTATTGACTTGTTACTCAAGTCACAACAATATGACTTTGAAATATCAATTACTACCCCTTCTAGGTGCTTCTAGCAGCTTCTACATTCAGTTACTATCAGATTCCTCCAGTGAATTACCCTTACTGCCCTTACCTTAGCCCTGGAATTACCAAGTTGATCTAACCACACTCCCACCCCTTTATACCCTAATTAAAACTATCAACTATAGCCAAATTTGTTTAACTATAACAGCTAATTGAATCTTAGCACTGAACTAAAGTAATATTAACAACAACTACTGATTAATCTAACTAAACTTATCCGAACTCACTACAACCAGTTAATATCAACCAAAAGAAGTACTAAAACCACTACTAAATTCTGGATTATCACTACCATTATCTATGAACGATATCAAAACAAAATCAATTATAGAAAGACTCCAACACTGATAAACAAATGATAGAACCAAGCATAGGCAGAAATTTTAACCATATTATTAAACTAATCAAACTACAGCTCAAATGACATTCAAACAATTCCAGTTTTAAACTCAAATCAACTTTGAACCACTAGACACCTAATTGAAAACTAATACCATAAGTCATCACCGAAACAGAAAAAATCGAAAACGAACAAGCTTAATACTAGAACATGCTATCAGTAGGAACCAATAACAATTAAATACCTAAAAACTAAGAGAAACAGGCAAATAATAATCAGGCACAGCTTAATGAACATGAAGGCAACACAGAGTCAAGAGAAATAGATTAGATGAGACAGAAGAAGATTGGACTCAACTGGTTTGAGCCCGATATGAAGTGAGATAAATGAAACAATTAAGAAGACTCACCAGTCATTTTTCAGATTTTTAAGATTCGAACGATTCCAAAGAAATTTGAGCGTTATTGACAGTGGATTCTTCATGAGGAAAGTGAGGAGGCCCTGTGGCATCGATTTAATGAATTTTGAGAAGCTAGGGCTTTGGTCCAAAAACATCAAACTAATATTCGAGAAATTATGAGCAGATTCGAGGGAAACTGGTTGAGGGTTCAGGAAGAGGGAGGTGAGAGGAATGTATGGTGTAAATTTGAGGCGGTTTGGAGAACTTTGGGTTTTGGCCGGAAAACTTCGATCGGAGATTCGAGGAGTTCGGCGAGGATTCGAGGGACGGGGTTTGGGGGTTTGGAAAGAGGAGAACAAGGCGGTTCAGGGATGTAATTTTGGGCGGGTTTGGAGAATCGCCGCCGGCGGAGACGATTTCCGGCCGGCGGCTTACGGCGGAGGGGTGGTGGTGATATTTTCTCTGATTTAGGGTAGGAGACGATGAATCAAGGGGTAGGGGGAATTAGGACACTTATATGCCAAACATCATAGTTAGTTCCGGACCGTTGGATTGATGAGATCCAACGGTCGTGATTAATGGCCTATTAAACGACACCGCTTTGGTCATCTGCTGGACCGGACTGAGTAATGTGTATGTGGGATGGGCATGCTTAGTCCGGTTTTAGGCGGGATTGGGCTGAAAAATGGCCCAAATGGGTGTTTGAGACCAAACCTTTCTTGTAATTCCTTTTTTTTTTTCATTTGTTTTCTTTTCTTTTCTTCTTTTGTTTTTATTTATTTATTTTCTTCTTTTTTTCATTTTAACAAACACAAAAATTAAAACTAACCAAAACCTGATTTAACCCTGAAATTAAACTAATTAATTTTCTAAAATAACCTAAATCCTAGCTTAAAGAGAGAGCTAAACAAAATGGGAAAGCGACTATTTTGTTATTTTTCTCTTATTTTTATGCAATTCTAACTACTAATTAATCCTAAAATGTGAACTAAAATCTTAAACCGATGCCACGTGTATTTTTGTATATTTTTCATATGAGTTAAGATGCACAAAAAATAAAAATGCAAACAATTAACATAAAATGTTACAAAAATCCACAAAATTGCAAAATAATGGAAGAAATCATTTTGTTTGACTTTTTTGGAAATAATTCATATAGGGCAAAAATCACGTGCTCACAACAGGCACACCGTAAAGATGGATAATCTCGCGGATGTAGATCTCAGCTAACCGCTCGGAGGAATATGTAACAACCACTAGAATGAAATGTGCCGACTTGGTTAACTTGTCCACAATGACCCATACTGCGTCGAACTTCTTCTGAGTCCGTGGGAGTCTAACAATAAAATCCATAGTGATACGCTCCCACTTCCACTTAGGAATCTCTAGCTTCTGAAGCAAACCACCAGGCCTCTGATGCTCGTACTTTACTTGCTGACAGTTTAGACACCGATCTACATATGCAACTATATCCTTCTTCATCCTTCTCCACCAATAATGCTGCTGCAAGTCCTGATACATCTTGACGATGCCCGAATGAATATAATACCGGGAACTGTGGGCCTCCTCAAGAATCAACTCACGAATCCCAACCACATTGTGCATACAAATACGACCCTGCATCCTCAAAACCCTATCATCTCTAACAGTAACTTGCTTGGCACCACCGTGTCGCACTGTGTCCATCAGGACAGGAAAATGAGTATTATCATACTGGCGCTCTCTCATGTGCTCATACAAGGAAGATCGAGCGACTGTGCAAGATAGAACACGACTAGGCTCTGAAACATATAACCTCACGAACTAATTAGCCAAAGCCTGAACATCTGATGCAAATGGTCTCTCACCAACTAGAATGTACGCAAGGATGCCATACTCACTGCCATTCTACTCAAGGCATCGGCCACCACATTGGCCTTCCCGAGATGATACAAAATGGTGATATCATAGTCTTTCAACAGTTCCAACCACCTCCTCTGCCTTAAATTGAGATCCTTTTGTTTGAACAAATACTGTAGACTCCGATGATCCATGAATACCTAGCACGACACGGCATAAAGATAGTGCATCCAAATCTTAAGCGCATGAACAATGGCTGCCAACTCTAAGTCATGAACAGGGTAATTCTTCTCATGAACATTCTTCATTTCTTGTTTCTTCCTCTCCTCCTTTATTGAGAGTTATTTGTAAGGGAGTTGAGTGTTGGGAAAAACTTGTGTGATCCCTTTTCTTTGGAGTGATCTTGTAAGGTTATTCTCTCGGGGGTATTTGGAATAAATTAGAGTATTACTCTAATTTTGTACGTTCTTTTGTACTCTTATTGCTATAGTGAAATTGCTCATCTCCGCTTGTGGACGTAGGTCACACTGACCGAACCACATTAAATTGATGTCTTCTTTATATGCTATAATTGTCGTTGTTATCAACTTACATTGTCTTTGTTATTGTCATTATAACGTTGTTTGACTAAATTCTGCATTACCCGGGTTCCCGATCCTATCAAATTAGTATCAGAGCTGGATCTAATCGGGTTTGTTTCAATAGTCAATATGACTCTAACAAAGACTTATGTTGATAAATTTGATCAAAGTGCAAACTTCAAAATGTGGCAATTAAAGGTGGAAGTTATACTAAATTCAGGATGGCTTAGATTTGGCATTGCAAGAAAAGGAGAAGAGGGTGGATAAAATAATGGACGAGGAGTTTGCCGTCATTGACAAAAAGGCAAAAACAAGTATTATTTTAAATCTCTCAAATGAGGTTTTGCGTGAAGTTGCTACAGAAAGCTCAGCCAAAGGCATATGGGAAAAGCTGAAACCCCTGTATATGAAAAGAACAGTAGAAAACAGGCTTTACCTAATATAAAAACTCTACACTTTTCATTTGGCTGAAGGTACCTCTATACTTACATATCTTGATACTTTTGATTCTCTTCTTATGGTTTTATGTAACATAGATGCTGAAATCAAATATGAGGATCAAGTTGTGTTATTGCTTGTTTCCTTACCCCAGTCGTTTAAACATATAAGAGATACTATGCTTTATGAAAAGGATAATATCTCTTATAAATATATCAAATCCATTTTGAAATCAAAAGAACAAATAGATAGAGATATTACTGGGGAAACTAGTGGGAACCAAAGGGAAGGCTTGTTCATAAGAGGTAGATCCAGTAAAAAAGATTCGAATAGTGAGAGACCTAAATCAAGGTCAAAATCCAGATATGGAAATGTCATGTACAAATACTATCATAAGAAAGGTCACATTATTTCTGAATGCTTTAAATTGAAAAAGCAAAGAAAAGCATATAGAAAAGAAAAATGAGCACAAAATTACTGATACTACCGAAGCAAGTGTAGCTGCTGATGAGATTGAGGGAACTATTTTTCTAGCAACTGATAATAGTTTCAAATCTAACAATGAGTAGATTTTAGATTCAGGTTGTTCTTATCATATGTGTCCCAATTGCGATTTATTACCACATATGAATCTAATGGAGATGGAGTTTTCTTGATGGGAAACAATGCTTCCAGCAAAGTTATTGGAAAAGGTACTATCTGAATCAAAATGCACGATGGGTGGTGAGAATTCTCACCGATGTTAGACACGTTCCTGACTTGAAGAAAAATCTCATCTCTTTGGGAACTGTAGAATCTCTTGGGTGCAAGTACACAGGTGAATGTGGAGTTTTGAAAGTTTCTCATTGTGCTCTTGTGATTGTGAGAGCACGCAGATCTGGTTTGTTGTATAATCTGTTGGGATCTACTGTTACATATGCTGCTATAGTTTCAACATCAGATAAATCCAGTTCTGACATCACCAAATTGTGGCATATTCAATTGGGGCATATGAGTGAAAAGGGTCTTTCCATCCTCAGCAAAAGGGGTCTCTTATGTGGCCAAAGTATCGAAAATATAGAGTTCTGTGAACACTATGTGTTCGGGAAGCAGAAAAGAGTCAGCTTCAAATCTCCAGCAATTCATAGAACAAAAGGTATTTTGGATTACATTCATTCAGATCTTTGGGGTCCTGCACGTACCCCATCAAAAGGTGGTGCCAAGTATATGTTAACTTTCATCGATGATTATTCAAGGAAAGTTTGGGTTTATTTTTTGAAAAATAAAAGTGATGTTTTATTAACTTTCAAACAATGGAAAGTTTTGATTGAGAAGCAAACAAGAAACAGGTTAAGCGGCTTAGAATAGATAATAGCTTGGAATTTTGTAATGATGAATTCAACGAATTTTGCAAGAATGAAGGAATTGCTCGACACCGTACTGTGAGAATGACACCTCAACAAAATGGTGTGGCAAAAAGGATGAATAGAACTCTTTTGGAAAGGGCTCGCTGCATGATTTCAAATGCTGGGTTGACAAACGCCTTTTGGGTTAAAGCTATCTCTACAGCTTGTTATATTGTCGGTCGTGCTCCTTCTACACCCTTGAACTTTAAGGCTCTAGAGGAAATGTGGTCAGGTACTCCTGCTAATTATTCTGATTTAAAGATATTTGGTTGCCCTGCATACATGCATGTAAATGATGGAAAATTAGAGCCAATGGCTAAAAAGTGCATTTTCCTTGGGTATGCATCTGGGGTGAAAGGTTACCGACTATGGTATATTGATCCCATGGCAACAAAATTTATAATTAGCAGAGATGTAGCATTTGATGAATCCTCTGTGTTACATTCCAGAAAAGAGTCTTCTAGTTCTTGTAATACAGATAAAGGGAAGAGTACACAGAAGCAGGTGGAGGTTGAGATTGGCATTCCTTCTCAGCCAAGCTCATCAACTTTGGAGAAAAATACAGTTGAAACTCCTGAAGTTGAGCCAGAAACTGAAATTCATGAAGTTGAGACTCCTAAAATTGAACCAGAAGAAGAGGAGTATTCTATAGCCAAACATAGACTAAGAAGAAAAAGTAAACAACCATTATGGTTTGGTGATTATGTTGTATTTGCTTTTTCAGTTGCACAGGAAACTGAAGAAATTGGAGAACCATCAAAATATTCAGAAGCAGTTTCTAGTGTTGATTCAGCAAAGTGACTGATTGCAATGAATGAAGAAATATAGTCTCTCCGCAAGAATGGTACTTGGTCTCTTGTGAAGCCGCCATCAAGAAAGAGAATTATTGGTTACAAATGGGTCTTTAAGAAAAAAGATGGCATTTCAGGGGTTGAGATGCGAGGTATATGGTACGATTAGTTGCAAAGGGCTATAGTCAGGTACAAAGAATTGATTTTAATGATATTTTCTCACCTGTTGTTAAACATAGCTCTATTCGTGTCTTGCTTGCCTTAGTTGCCATGTATGATTTGAAATTAGAATAGCTTAATGTTAAGACAACTTTCTTACATGGCGAACTTGAGGAACAAATATACATGCATCAACCTGAATGATTTGAAATTGAAGGAAAAGAAGATCATGTTTGCTTGTTGAAGAAATCCTTATACGGATTAAAGCAGTCTCCTACACAATGGTTCAAAAGGTTTGTTTTCTTTATGTTGGGTCATGGTTATTCGAGGAGCATGTATGATAGTTGTGTTTACTTCCAAAAGTTAAATGGTGGGTCATTTGTGTACTTGTTAATATATATTGATGACGTGCTCATTGCTACTAAGGATTTGACCGAAATTCACAATTTGAAAAGTCAGCTTAAAAGTGAATTTGACATGAAAGATTTGAGAGCAGCTAAGAAAATCCTTGGCATGGAGGTCAAAAGAGACCGAGGAGCCAACAGGCTATTCCTGGCCTAGAAGAAATACCTGGAGAAGGTTTTGGAGAGGTTTGGCATGAAAGATGATAAACCAAATAGTAGCCCTCTTGCTGCTCAGTTTAAGTTATCAACTACTCAGTCACCACAGTCAGAGAAAGAAGAGAGGTATATGGAACATGTACCTTATCCCAGTGCAGTCGGCAGTATTATATATGCAATGGTGTGGACACGTCCAGATATTTCCTAGGTAGTAAATGTAGTGAGCCGATATATGGCTTGCCCTGGTAAAGCACATTGGCAGACTATGAAATGGATTCTCAAATACTTGCAAGGTACTTCAAACACATGTTTGGAATTTGGGAGAAATACTAACTCTTTGGTTGGTTTTGTAGACTCAGATTATGCAGGTGATCTTAACAAAAGGAGATCACTAACAGGCTATGTATTTTACATTGGTTGTTGTGCTATCAGCTGGAAAGCTACATATAACATGTAGTAGCTTTATCTACTACTGAAGCAGAATATATGATAGTGATGTAGGCTATCAATGAAGGGTCTATTTGCTAAACTCAGTTTACACCAAGGTGGTATTACTATTTTTTGTGATAGTCAAAGTATCATTCACTTGACTAAAGATCAAATGTATCATGAGAGGATGAAGCATATTGGCATCAAGTATCATTTATCCGGGAAACCATCGCTGATGGAAAAGTCTCTATTCAGAAGAACAACACTATAGACAATCATGCTGACATGTTCACAAAGCCTCTTCCAGTTGGCAAGTTCAAGCTCTGCTTGAACTTGATTGTTATTTATAAAGAATAATTTAGCCCATATGGGCTTTTGCGGAGAGGGTGGATCAAATTTATTATAGCAGCCAAAATTAGGCCAAGGTGAAGATTTATAATATGACCAATATTTTGGCTAGTGGAGTCCATCTCACATAAGCATTAGCCTATTTGCGAAGTAGACTTTGTTGGCAATATTCTTTGGGATCCAAAAATATTGCATTATATGGTGGATATCATTCACACAAGTTGTATCTTTTCTTTTACAGCTTGGAGGCCAAGGCTTTTTTGCCTATAAAAGGAAAGGCCATTAGTTCATTTTACATATACCAACAAGACTTGAGTCTTCATTTCTTGTTTCTTCCTCTCCTCCTTTATTGAGAGTTGTTTGTAAGAGAGTTGAGTGAGTGTTGGGGAACACTTATGTAAGCCTCTTTCTTTGGAGTGATCTTGTGAGGTTATTCTCTCGGGGGTATTTGGGATAAATTAGAGTACTTACTCTAATTTTGCACGCTCTTTTGTACTCTTGTTGCTATAGTGAAATTGCTCTTCTCCACTAGTAGATGTAGGTCACACTGATCGAACCACATTAAATTGGTGTCTTCTTTATATGCTTAATTGCAGTTGTTATCAACTTACATTGTCTTTGTTGTTGTCATTATCATGTTGTTTGGCTAAATTCCGTATTACCCGGGTTTCCGATCCTAACATAGACTACTATTTACGAGATGTCATATTCGACTTTTTTTTTTATGTATTTGGGAGTAGTCATGGCATTTTGAGTGTTTGACATAAAAGAAAATAAATTATTTAATCATATACAGTTATATTTAATCATATAAGGTTAAGTGATTAAATAGTAATGATATCTATTAAGTCCAATTATATTGTTAAGGTAGTAAACAGACCCAAATGGAGGTCACTATTGTGATGAGATTAATTAAAATAAAATCGTAAACCTTCTAATTTGAAAATTATCTTATGAAAACATGTACAAATTATTTTTATAGTTTTATTTTGATTTTCTAATTTTATAAAATTAAGTAGATTCTGTGTAAGGATTGCAACCTGTGCCAATAGGAATGTCTAGATTTTACTTAGAACCAGTATTTATGCGATTCTCTTTGATAGTTTTTATATCTTTGTTTTACAATTTTCACATCTTTACCCACTGTTAGTTTTACTGAGAATGTTCGAATTCCCACCTCTGACAACAATGTTGAGTGGCAGGAGAAAGTCATTCTTCCTTTAGGGAACTCCATGTGAAAAAACCAACTACTCCGGTGGAATCAAGTATGTCACAGATTAAGGCTTATTTTGAGCGATGGTAGCGATCCACTTGCTTAAGTTTAATGCTCATGAAGCCCACATAAGCCAAAAGCATCGGCGGTTCTATGATAAGGTCAAAGCTTACATGCATATAACTGATAATCAATTCGTAAGCTCTAATTAATAAGCCGTTGGCCAGCACCCTCGTTAAGATGCTCCTAAGTATGACTTTCGACATAAGTCATACGCTACTTGAGCACTTTATAAAGATTAAAGATATTGCTGCTAAACTTAAGTCTCTTAGAAGTTTATATAACACAGTAATATCAACCTCAAGGGACTTGAGTTTAACAACAATAACTCTCATCTCCATAATGAGCTCACGCACCATATGACTTTTGCTAAAAGTCATATTTGAAAGCCTCTTCATAAGGGTGCTAGACAACTCATTGTCAGAGCTTACAAATTAACCATCAATCACCTGCATGTAAGCTTTGATCTTATTGCAATTAGGGATATAATCCCTATGCTTTAACTTATATGGACTTTATGGACAATAAACTTAAGCAATAATCTTAGCTTCTGGCGTACTTGATTCCGTGGGAGTAGGGGGTTCTTTCTCACGAAATGCCAGGTCCATATTCGGGCACCATAAAGTGAGAAAGACTTTCTATGTCCGTTCAACATAGTTCTCACCGGAAAGCATTAGGCCATCTCCAAGGCTAGCACCATTTCTTGCACTAAATTTCACATCAAAATGGTGTAACACCAAATTTACTCCAACCATTACACCATTTTTTACATCAAATCTTCTCTCTCTTCTATATTATATTATTATCTTCTATTTACTTTTTATTTTTTATTTCCTTCAAACTAATACTATCTTTTTTCTTTTTTCCATATTCGTTATATATAATTCACATTCACCACTTATACAATCATTTATTATAAAATTATTTTAAAGGATAAATCAACTAAAAGTGAAATCATTGATAAAAGATAATTAAATAAATATTACATCATTAATTTAAGTACCACATAAATATTCAACTTTCGCCTCTATTCTCCCATAAATGCTCGATTAATGCATTACGAAGTGCAAAATGTGCATCTTTATCCTTAATTTTTTTGTATCGAGCTAAAAATTGTTCAAATCGGTGATCTTCATCTGCTACCATTTCTACCGTAGGAGCTGGACATTCACGTGCATCTTTTTATACAATTATAATAATAATAAAATTAACTTATAATTTTATATAAATATAATATATACAAAAATTAATATATCAAAAAAATAGGATATAAAATTAAAATTATAAAGATTTTAATATAAAAATTAATTATATACACAATATATGATAAATTAAAAGTCCAAAAAATAAAAAGATGAATAAAATAATAATAAATTAAATTCGGTGTGATGAATAGTGTTGCACCAAATTTGGTGCAACACTATTCATGCACTATAATGGTGCAAGATTTGGTGTTCCATTGGAGCAAAAAAATACCAAATTTGGATTTGGTGCAAAATTTGGTGCAGCCTTGGAGATGGCCTTACCACCATGAAGTCCCCAAATCCCTATTCCCATGCATGTGAGTTTATTCTTTATGTCTGATTCTGTGATTATGTCTAGTTAGCTACTTCTGGGCATGACTATACTAATTCCCAGGTCTTTGCTTAATTATGTGTCATATGTATTCCCAAACTCCCTTGACCCCTGTATGTGACTACTAAGTTTCCTTGGTTCTGTGAATTGTCTATGTGCAAACCTGCCCTAAGGTGTTTGGACTTCTATTCATCTCTTCAGCACTTCTCTTTAAACAGTCTCTATTGCTTTACTAAACTACTTTCAAACAAGCCCTCTTTTATACAGTTTTTCACTAAAATCACTTTCACTCTACTCTTAGTCAATAAGTTCTGCCCCCTCTAGTATGTGTACTGCCTTGGGATCCTCTTGAGAACCCTCTGAACTCTGGCATACTGAGGTTGGCCCTTCCACACTGCACTTGTTCAATTTTGGTTACCAAGTCTAGGTGTAAGCACTGCCCGGGATCCTTGAGATCCTTAGGGAACTTTGATGCACCTAGACTATGTCATTGTCTATGGAATTGAAGTATATGAGGTCATTGGAGGCTTTGGGGAACCTGGGCCTAATTGAAGGCTCCCTATAGAATAGCTTCTTGATTTTTATTTACTTATGTAATTCATTCATTGGTCTGTAATAACTTCTAAACAGATATTGGGGTATTTAGTGAAAAGGGTGGGTAGATACATGCTTTATGGGGTAATATGGGTAGAAATTCTTCTCTTAGGATCTTATTTTTAAATTTGCCCACTTTGCGCAATAGAAAACATGCTCATAGGAATTTACTCTTCAAATCTGATTGCTTCGCCTAATAGAAATCATGCCTATAGGATTTCACTTCTAATGTCGTTTGCATCAAGTAGAAATCATGTTCATAAGGTTCTGCATTTTGTCATGTTTAGAAACCATGTTTATAGGTTCCAAACAACCATGTCTTAAAATCAGATTAATAATAGATTCTATGCCTATAGGACTTAATTCAGATTCTGGTACAACGAGTATTTATGTATGTTTCCCCGCCGGCAAACCATTAAAATCAGTATTGCACTTAGATATCATGCTTATAGGGAACCATATTCGAAATTCTGCTTTTCAATCTAGTTTAGTCTAAATAAGTCAACTTGATCACGCCTAGTTCATTTCTGAATTGGGTTTTATTAAGTATTAAGTATTTTCTGAAACAAGTTCTTTCAAAATTGCATTAGTCTCATTAGATACCACGCATATAGGTATTAAAAGAGTCTATTTCGAAAACCTGTTTGTTTTCTGTATTAATATAGACACAGCATCTGCATATAGGCAAGCCTTAGGGCATCTTCAAAACTGTATTCTCCTGAAGCTCTCTCTGTCGTTAACGTTTCTGATTTTGATAACTTTTAAAAGAGTCCCCAGGCAACTTCTAGGTATAACATGTGGTCTATTTTTGCATAGTCACTTAGAAATCCTACTTTAGAACTTTGATTAATAAAGGCCTTAATTGTGTTCGAGTCGTGCTGCTTGTATGTTTACTTGAGGAGGAAAATTGAGCCTTTATCTACTTCTTCCTGTTCTTGTTTGCGCAAAGTCCTAATTGTTTTGCTTGTCACCTCAGAGTTTTAACCTTTAAAAACCTTAGGGGTACGTCTAGAACCACCTATAGGTAGAGGTCCTAACTCCCTCCAGGACCATTAAGAAGGGACGGGTAGCAGCACGCGATAAGAATCTATGACCAACACTTGCTTTGCATGACCAATAAGGGGATGGGAAGGGTAGACATGGATATGATGACCGGTGTGCTAATTCCACGTGTAGCCCCTTTCTAAGGAGTGATTACCGGGCATTGTACTGATGTGATCCTATAGGCTAACCAACCTAGGACACCCCTTTACATTCACAAATATGCTTAGATTGTACTTTTTTTTCTAGCTTCCCATTAACTGTTTTTCAAACATCTGTGTATTTAAACTTAAAACCCCTACTATTTGAGCCATACTTGTTTATTTGCTAATTGTACAAATCCGCAAAAATTGTTTGGCCGGGAACCACACTAGTGGATCCTGAGGGGTGCCTAACACCTTCCCCTTAGGATAATTTCAAGCCCTTACCCTGTCTCTAGTTACCAAACGTAGTTATAAATGAACCCTATAGGTGCCCTAACGCACCTTAAATCGTTAGGTGGCAACTCTTCAAAAATGATAACCCCTTTCCCAAAAGGAACGAGTCGTCTCAACCAAAATGTCATGAACCCGATTGAGAAAAAGGGGGCGCGACACCTGCTGTTTCCCCCATTGTTGGTGCACATGGCAGTGATAGCATCAGAGGACCAGGTCCATTTGAGTGAATTTTCAAGATCACTCTTCACTTTGCCTAGTTCTTCCTGAAGTTGTTTGTCTTTCTCAAGCTCAGCACACAAACTAGACTTCACTAAATTCAACTCATTTTCAAGATTAATGTCTTCCTCGCTTGCAACTTCCTTTCCCTTTTGAGAATTTTTAGGCCTATTCTCCATTTTAAATTCCCCAATTATTTCTTTCAAATCCACAACCACCATTAGATGATCTCTTTCATGTTTTATATTTACAATTTTTTTATCTAAGGCATCCTTCTTTCTTCAGGTTCTTAATTGCTTACTTTAAATCAACTATAACAACTACAAGGTCATCTCTGGTTTGTTCTGCTTCTCCTAACTCCACAGTTAAAGCGTCTTTATCATTTATAAGACTGTGATAAGCATCAATTAACACATTTGCCGATGACATGAGTTTTTTAAGAGAATAGGATTTCAGATTTCTTTGAACATCCAAAAAATTTACCTCATCATCGTCGTCATCTTCATCATCAACAAACTGAGCCATCAACGCAACGATTGAGTCATACTAAGTTGCTTCACTTTCCACTGCCATCATTGAACTATCACCATGATCATTTCCTTCTTCACATTCACTGGAAGAGTCTCCCCATGCAGCAAGAGCTTGCTTTACAACATTGTCAGCAGTGTTTTTCCTCTTGAAGCGTTTATCAGGAACTGGGTTCCTCTTGGCTGCTTTGCCAGAATTGTACTTGAATTGATCTTGCTTTAGGAGAGGACAATCCTTGATGAAGTGTTCTGGCTTGCCACATTTATGACAGAGGTCATAATTGTTTGACTTGCTAGAGCTGCCCCGTTTTGGAATGCCTCCATTCCTGCGAACCATTTTCTGGAATCTTCTTGTCAAGTATGTCGTGTCACCATCTTCACCACTTGAGTCATTGTTGTCTATCTTGAGGACCAATTTTTTCTCTCTTTTGGGCTCTCTTCTTTCATTTCCTTCTTCTTTATTTCATAAGTTTTCAAGTTTCCAACAAGTTCATCCATGGTCAGTGTCTACAAGTCCTTCGCCTCTATAATGGCGTTTACTTTGCTTTCCCAAGAACCGGGAAGTATACCAAGGATTTTCCTGAAATGCTTCTTTCTTGGAATAATTTCACCAAGAGAGTGAAGCTCATTGATGATGGAGGTGAATCGAGTATTCATATCTTGGATGGATTCATCATATTTCATTCTGAATAGATCATATTCAGTTGTGAGCATATCAATCTTGGAATGCTTCACCTGTGTTGTTCCCTCGTGAGCTGTCTGAAGAGCCTCCCAGATTTATTTTGCTGATTGACATGCTGATATCCTGTTATATTCATCAGGACCAATGCCACAAACAAGAATTTTCTTTGCACAAAAATTCTTTTCTATGGCCTTTTGATCAGCGTCATTGAATTCCTTTCTCTTCTTGGGAATGGAAACAGCTAGGTCGCCGAGGTTCTTGGTAGGGACAAAGGGTCCGTCACATATGACATCCTATAGCTCAGAATCTTCAGCCATGATGAAGTCGTGCATCCTAGTTTTCCACCATCTATAATACTGTCCATTGAACCTAGGTGTTCTGTAAGTAGAGTGGCCTTCTTCGAAGTTTGGCGGAGCAGCCATGAGGATCCTTTCTAGGTGTTAGCCTGACAGAGAGAACCAGCTCTGATACCAATTGATAGAATTTAAGGGTCCATCAAACTCTATAGAGCATCGATTTCTCTATCAGGTTCAACAGAACACGTGCACACTATAGTAAGTAAATGGCAAGGGGAATTTTACGTGGAAAATTCCCAACTCAACGGGATTAAAAACCATGACCTACCCTTGTAGGACTTTAACTTCACTACTGAGAAAATTTTAGATTATAACCTATGCAACCTAGGAATTAACCTCTTAATCCCTCACTAACTTGCAACACACTTATTACAAGACACTTTGTAATACCCTATATTACAAAGACTTCACAACTTGACTAACTCTAGCCAAGACACAAACACGGGGATTTATGATTTACAAGAGTTTCCAATATACTGCTTCTAAATAAGCTAAGTAGGATTTACAAGTAATGTCACGACCCCAGTTCGCTCTCTGTGAACTATCGTGATGGCATCTAGTCTCTACGACTAGGTAAGCCTAACAAATGCGGAAAACAACTAATTTTGCGAAATAAATAATCAAAAGCCGAAATAACTGAAAGAAATAATATTTAAATGCCAATAGGTTACACACAACTTCTCAAAAATCTGATACACTGTCCCAAAACTCGGAAACTCACGGATCCACTAGCTGAGAAAAAACACTACATAGCTCTAATCTCCGGAATGTCTAACAAGAACATAAAGTACAGAAGGGCTAAATACTAGATGCAGGAATAGAAAGATACTCCTCGGTTTGCGGACGCGGCAGATATACCTCAAAGCCCCGTAGAATCGCCTCGCCTCAAGAATGGTAAGACTGAGTAGAGGTACCTGGATCTGCACATGAAAAACATGCGCAGGAAGGGCATGAGTACACCACAGCGGTACTCAGTAAGTGCCAAGCCTAACCTCGATTGGGTAGTGACGAGGAAGGTCAGGGCCCTACTGAGGTTAAATAAGATATAAGGTTTAACAGTGTGAAATAAACAGTGTAAATAAGTAGCACAAGATATGAAGGACAACAACAACTATCACAGAGGCAAGTAAAACACAGTAAGAGAATACAGCTCAGCTCCAAGATAACAACCGGGGATCTCCCAGGATACCGTCCTGTAGTCCCCAAATATAAATATCATACCCAGTGGATCTCCCGGGTGCAGTCCTGTAGTCCAACTCATAAATGTGCAGGGGGATCTCCCGGAATGCAATTCTGTAGTCCCAAAGTAAACATACAGGGGAGCTCCCGGATACCGTCCTGTAGTCCCAAAGTAAATACGAAGCAACAACAAGAAAGTCCAACCAATTGCATATCAAAGTGAAGCAGGTAATCCTAACCTAGCATGGTTCACGTAATACAAACAAGACAGTTAAGGAAAATAGAGCAATTTAGTCAAGTAGACATGCTTCTCTAGGCTACAGCAGGTTTAGTTTCCAAACAGTGTAAGCAAGAAAAGGAAGAACACAATTCAAGGCTATTTTTAATGAAAAACCAGATTTCCAACAATTAGCACAAGTACGCGCTCATCACCTCACGTACGAGGCATTTCAATTACCACAATATCAATCCTAAGGGGAAAAGGTCCCCCACACAAGGTTAGACAAGCCACTTACCTCGAACAAGTGCAAGTCAACCCGAAACCACGCCTTTGCCACGAGTATCCGACTCCAAATGGCCCAAATCTATTCAATTCAATTGCATATTGTAAATAACACCTCAAGTAACTGATTCTATAATTAAATTCTAAGCTTAATACGCGAAATTAGGTAAAATGACCAAAATGCCCCTCATGCCCACATCTCGGAATCGGATAAAATTTACATTTTCAGAAACCTCGTACTCTCACGAGTCTAAACATAACAAGAACACTGAAATCGGAGTCCAAATGACCCCTCAAATCCTCATTTAAGGCCTCTTAAACTCAAGCCTTAATTACCCATTTTTCCCAAATTTCACATCACTAATTAGGTCTTTAATCACATAAAAATGAGTTATGAAGCCAAGGACGTTACCTCCAAGAGATTCCCCTTTGTTTTCCTCAAAAATCTCTCTCAAAAGCTTCAAACCCAGATGAAAATGGTGAAAGAATGGCTCAATTTCGCAAAGGTAACTATTTAGTGTTCTGCCCAGCGATTCCCGCATTTGCGGTCCCGCTTCTGCAGAAACTACGTCGCATCTGTGACTTCCATTTAAATGCCAGATTCCGCATCTGCGGAACTCTAACCGCAGGAGCGGTTGCGCTTTTGCGAATAACTCACCGCATCTGCGATTCCTAAGGAAATTCCCAAGTTTCGCTTCTGCGGCCACTTAGCTACTTCTGCGGCGCCGCATCTGCGGTCCCCCTACCGCAGATGCAAAAATACCAGAAGCGGCAAAAAATACAGCAGCTGCAACATCTTCTAAATTTCTTGCCGACCATCCAAAATCATCCCGAGGCCCTCGGGACCTCAACCAAAGGAACCAACAAGTCTAATACCACTCCCCCAAACTTGTACCAATCCTTAAAACACCTAAAACAACATCGAAACCTCAAATTAACCATGGATTCAAGCCTAAGAACTCCAAATTTCTAAAAATACGCTTTCGATCAAAAAGTCTACCAAATCTCGTCCGAATGACCTGAGATTTTGCACACACGTCCCAAATGACATAACGGAACTACTGCAACTCTCGGAATTCCATTCCGACCCTCAGATCAAAATCTCACTATCGAACCGGAAACTTCAAAATTCAACCTTTCGGCATTTCAAGCCTAAATTAGCTACGGACCTCCAAAACACAATCCTACCACGCCCCTAAAATCGAAATCGCCTAACGGAGCTAACAAAACCATCAGATTTCTATTTCGAGACCATCTTCACACTGTTCTGACTACGGTCAACTTTCCAATACTTCAGCTCTCATTTAGGGACTAAGTGTCCCAAAACTCTCCGAAACTTAAAATCGAACATCCCAGCAAATAAAAAATAGCAGAAATAGACTCGGGGGAAGTAGTTAATAGGGGATAGGGGCATAAATTCCAAAACCGACCAGTCGGGTCGTTACAAGTAAGAACATTAACAAGTTACAACTCAACTAAGGACATATAATCACTTGATATGAGGAACTGGTCCGTAGTAGTGTTGTTCTTCGTTCTTGATACACTTGAGAATTGTTGATCGGAAGCTTAATCACTGTTGAAGTGCTTGGGTGAAATCTCTAAGTGTTCAAGTGAGTTATTTTTACCTTCTTTGATGTTAATAATACATTTGTGACATCACTTAGGATTATGTAAGCAAGGTAAGTAAAAGACACTCCCCATAAAGTTGACTGCTGCACTGTTTATACACTGTAGCGTGTGCAGGCAGCAACTTTATAGTTGGGGCAGTTGACTTGTGCAGTTTTCTCGGGAAATGATAGTTATCTGTTCCCTCTATCGTTCCTCTGACTCTGAAGAGTTGAAGCATATCCCAAGCTAGAACCTAAGTAAAAGACATTCCCCATAAAGTTGTAAGCTGCACTGTTTCTGCACTGTAGCGTGTGCATGTAGCAACTTTACAGCTGGGGCAGTTGACTTGTGCAGTTTCCTCGGGAAATGATAGTTATTTATTCCCTCTATTGTTCATATGACTCTGAAGAGTTGAATCATGTCATGACCCGACCGGTCGTTTTGAGCTCTAGCGCTCCGTTCAGCAGCCTGAGGCCATGAGCAGCTTCATTTCAGGTATTATGACTTGTGCGCATGGTCGGAATTGAATTTCGGGAAGTCCAGAGTTGATTTGGATAGAGAATTCTTATTTCGGAAGCTTAAAGTTGAAAGAATGAACTAGGATTGGATTTTTGAGTAAACGACCTCGGGAATCGGGACCTGAAGGTTCCAGCAGATTCATATGATGATTTCGGACTTGGGCGTATGCCCGGTTCGGGTTTTGGATAACCAGGGAGCAGTTTGGCGCCTATTATGGAAGTTAGCATTTTTGAAGAAATTTCATAAGTTTGGCTTGAAGTGCATTTCAGTGTTATCGATGTCCGTTTGGGATTCCGAGTCCGGGAATAGCTCCGTATGGTGATTCTGGAGTTGGGAGCGCGGTCGGAAGTGAATTCGGAGGTCCGTAGGTCATTTTGGAGTCATTTGGCTAAAGATAGAAATTTGAAGGTTTTTGAGAAGTTTGACCGGAAGTGGACTTTTTGATATCGGGGTACGAATCCGAATCCGGAAGTTGCAGTAGGTCCGTAATGTCGAATATGACTTGCGTGCAAAATTTGAGGTCAATCGGACGTGATTTGACAGGCTTAAGCATCGAAAGTAGAAGTTGGAAGTTTTAAAGTTCATAAAACTTGGATTGGGGGTTGATTCATGATTTTGGCGTTGTTTGATGTGATTTGAGGCCTCAAGCAAGTCCGTAATGTGTTTTGGGACTGGTTGGTATGATTTGTTGGGGTCCCGGGGGCCTCGGGTGGATTCCAGGTGGTTAACGGATCGAAATTTGGTAAAAAGCTGCTGCCGGTTGCTGGTATCTGGTTTCCTTCTTCGCGAATGTGAAGGAAGTCTCGCGAACGCGAAGAGGAAAATGGGAGGCTTCTGGATTTGGCCTTCGCGAATGCGAGGATGAAGTCGCGAATGCGAAGGGGTGGTTTGGGCTGCTACGCGAACGCGGGGGAGAGATCGCGAACGCGTAGAAGAAAAGTTGGGCCTGGGGTCTTTGGCCTACGCGAACGCGAGGCCTTGTACTCGAACGCAAAGGGTTGCGTGACTGGCCTTCGCGAACGCGAGCTGAAGGTCGCGAACGCGAAGAAGGGCGGACCTGGGCTGGGCAAAATGTTTAAAAATCGGGGTTTGGCCATTTCTTTCATGTTTTTCATGGCTTGGGCGATTTTTGGGGAGCTCCAAGAGGGGATTTTTGTCATCAACGTTAAGGTAAGTTATCCCCACCTATTTTGAATTAAATACATCAACTATGTATGGATTTGAGCATTTAAATTAGTATAAATTTGAGGTTTTGGTGGAAAACCTAGAAAATTAGTAATCTTGGAATTTAGCCACGATTTTGGGTATAGAATTGAGAGAAAATCATATATTTGAGTTCGTGAGGTCATGGGTGATCTTTATCTTCGAAAAATTTCGGAAATTCGGGCACGTGGGCCCGGGGGTATTTTTGTCAACTTTTCGATCGGGATTAGGAATTGTTATAAATTGGATTATAATGAGTACCTTAGCATATATTAATGGATTTACATAATTATTGGCTAGTTTTGGAGCGTTGTGCATCGATTCGAGTCTTCGGAAGGGCGTGGAATGTCGGTTATGGATCTTCGGAGCAAGGTGAGTCTCCTTTCTAACCTTGTAAGAGGGAATTGTCCCCATAGGTGAAATAATTGATTATGTGCTCCTATTGTGGGGGCTACGTACGCACGAGGTGACGAGAGTCCGTGCGTAGCTACTATTATGCTATTGTCTGGGTAGTTAGGACCCAAAAGTATGCTATACTTGGATTATTTACGAACCTATTGATAGCTTGAACTGCTTAAATCACATCAAATTAGTAAACGAAATTCTAAAAGGGTTTAAACTTCATTTTCCTAAACTATTAAAGAAAATTGGCTTTTCTTTGGATAATTGCTCCATGTTGACTTCTTGATTGACTGTCTATTTGTGTGTGTTTATTTTGGAACGGGCCGAACGCCTCGGCAGATTAAATAGATGCATCTATAGGCGCGTCGTCGACCCTCAGCAAGTGCAGAGTTTATTTCTGTTGGATCAGGTCGTCGCCTCGGCAAGATATGTGCATGCTTGTATTGCTGCCTTGAACTTAATTAAGTTATTATTGCCTCTTCATGGCTTGAAAATATTTGGATAATTACGAAAAGGAATTTTGGAAATTTCCTATAAAAGAATTAATTGTTTACTTGTTTCCTTCCATTTGGACTAAAATCATGTTTATAGAAATCCATAATTTAATGAATTACTGACCTCATTATTGGACCACTAGTATGTGTCGAAGATGACTATCTTGTCTCTACTTCTTCGAGATTAGACGGAATACTCATTGAGTACACGGTGTTTATGTACTCATACTACTCTTCTGTGCATTTTTGTTGCACAGGTATATGTAACTCTAGCGGCCTACTGGGCGTAGCAGCACGGATGATTTGGGGACTAGGTGAGCTGCACTTCTCGAGGCGACCCGCAGCCAGCAGAGTCTCTTTCAATTATCTGTATTTATTTTCTGTCCAATATTGTGTTCTGGACAGTTGTTGTACTTTATTTGATTTTTCCTAGAAATTGCTCATGCACTTGTGACACCGGGTTCTGGGATGGTTTGAAGTATATTGTATTAACTGCTTATCATTTAAATTTGATCTGAGACAATTATCTTTTAAATTGCTAAATTAGAAGGAAAAATTCTAGATTTCAAAAGTATTAAAACGAGAATTCGATTAAGTAATTTGGTTGGCTTGCCTGACAGCAGTGTCCGGCGCCATCACGACCCTTAGTGGATTTTGGGTCGTGACAAATCATATCCCAAGCTAGAACCTTTTGATCTTAAAGTCTTGAGTAGGGTTGTTCAAAACCGAATCGAACCGATGGCTTATTGGTATCGGATTATCGGGGTAATGGATGGGGAATGGATTGATCTTTTATAATTAACGGCTTAACGGTTTGGGGAGGATTACTCAATTTTCTTATCGAGTAAACAGTTAATCCATTAAGAATTTTTATATTTATATTTTTACCCCTATGTATATAAAGTACTATTGAAACCCTGAATGGCTAATCCCTAATTAATATTTCCTAATTCTCAGTTGATTACTGAACTAATGTGCTTTTCTGGTTTTACAAATTCGTTTAATATATATGATAGTTTGTAGTCTTAGTATTGATGAAATGGGATGTATGTGTAATTGAGAATGCCCAGAATGTGCATGTGTTATGCATTCTGTTGAAAGATTAATTAATTTAAAAAATATTAAGAAAAATAGAGAAAAGAAATAAAATATGTGCATCCCTGAAACATCCAAAATATAAAGAAACTAAACAAGGAATGGACGAAATTGATACCAGATCTGAGACAAGTACAAAAGCAGTTAACAGAAAGCAAATGTGCTAAGAAATGAATTCCAGCAGCAGTTACTTACTCTATAACCAAAGTGATAATGACCATTCCATACTGTATGTTATGAAATTTGAAACCTCAAAAGAGAACATGCATGAGCAGCATCAAATAACTTCTTCAAATTTAATTAGTTGCTTTCTTTTGTAATTAATTGCCATAAAGTTACTATCTCCACCGTAGTTTAAAGTATCTTATGTTTGTCGTTCCTTTATCTAATAATCCCCTTGATCAAGAAGCTAATATTTTTTTATATGAAAAAAGGTAAATCTTGCATGTATTTGGGGTGTAAACTGTAAAGTGAAGGCCATTTGAGAATATAAGGACGAAAGAAATATGTGTTGGTTAATATGTGTATGGCAGTATGTGTAGTCTTGGTATTGATTGAATGATTGATCAATTTTTTTATTTGGTTTAGCCGATAAGCCGCTCTGTCACGACCCCAACCCCGGTCATGATGGCGCCCAACACGTTGATAGGCAAGCCCGACCAATTATCAATCACAACCCCTCTCTTATAGAGTTCATTACTCATTTAACAGAATTTAAATACAAAATTAACATAATAGGAGTCTGAAACAGTAGATAAAATGTGCGAAAATCATAATAACATCACTACATAGCCCACCGATCCGGTGTCACAAGTCAAGAGCCTCTATTACAAGTCTTTAAATAGCCTAAAACAGAGATAATCTAAGAATACTGGAAATAAAGAAGATAGAAGGAGAAATCGGGTCGGCGAACGCCATGCAGCTACCTCGATGACTCCGGTGAATGATGAACAGCAGGAAAGCTCTCTCTATGCCTCGGGAACACCTGGATCTGCACGCAAGGTGAAGGGAGTAATGTGAGTACTCCGACCCAGTGAGTAATAATCATAAATAATGGCTGACACTAAGAAAACACGTAAAGGCACTAAGCAGTTCTATATCAAAGCAGTAAATCAACTTAAAGCAGCAAAACAGTGAAGAAGTCCAGTGAAATCTCTTTAGATCGGGTAAAACAGGTAGCTTATCAGGTATTTAACAAGTATAAACCCGTTCCTCGAACACAGTAACCATATATCTCTCACAACAACCGAAATCAAAATAACCGTTGCGGCGTGCAGCCCGATCCGTACATCGCTGTGGCGCACAGCCCGATCCATATAATAGTCGACTGCGCTCACTGGGGGTGTGCAGACTCCGGAGGGGCTCCTACAGCCCAAGCGCTATATTGCTGTGGCGCGCAGCCCGATCCACATATATATCTGCTGCGGCATGCAGCCCGATCCATATAAGTATTTGCTGCGGCGTGCAGCCCGATCCATAACATCCTCACTGTTTGGGTTCTAAACCCCTCTCAGTCATTATAACCACAGCCTCTCGGGCACAATAATATAAGGTAGGGATCTCAGCCTAAATATTTCTTTCATTTAGGATTAACATTTCAAAAACCGGTTCATATTGTTTTAAACAGTTAGAAACATGACTGAGGATATGGTTTTTAACAAGTAAACTGAGGAAAATCAGTCATAATGCCCCCTAAGGGTTCTACAAGTCGGCACAAGGCCCCAAACATGGCAACTAGCCCAAATCATAATGATAATTATTAAATCTCAGTCAAAAATGCGGTGAAATCATCAATCGGGACGGACCAAGTCATAATCCCCAGTAATAATGGACCCCACGCTCATCATACAGCGTGTGTTTCACCTCAACATAGAACTATGTTGTGCACTCCGGGGTTTCAAACCCTCAGGACACCATTTACAATCATTACTCACCTCAAACCGGCCAAAGCTCTAGCTCGCTATGCCCTTGCCTCTCAAATCGGCCTCCTCGCGCGTCGAATCTGACCAAAACCAGAGCGAATACGTCACAATATGCTAAGGGAACAAAGCCCAAGCGAAAACAATCGAAAAATATCAAAAATCTCGAAATTAGCAAAACCCGAGCCCCGGGCCTACTTCTCGAAACTCAGAAATTTTCACATCATTAGACTCCTTATCTCCCCACGAGTTTATACATATCAAAAACACAAGAATCGGAGTTCAATTAGCCCTTCAAATCCTTAATTTATGCTCTCTTAAGTTCAAGCCTTAAACCACTATTTTTGTCCATTAATTCTTTAAATTTTCAGTCCTAATTCATGAAATAACACCATAGAATCGTGTTTTAGGTCCAAAAATCCTTACCTTATCAAAGCTCCTTGAAGTCCCTCTTCAAAATCGCTCACAATTCTCCCAGTCCGAAGTTAGAAATGAAAAACCCTTCAAAATTCGCGAAGAAGACCCATTTAAATATTCTGCCCAGACAAAACCGCATTTGCGGTTCAAAATCCGCTTCTGCGGTAACGCTTCTGCGGTTAATGTTCCGCATCTACGGAACTTCATTAAGTCCCGCCTGGCCGCATCTGCGGTCCAATAGCCATATCTGCGGCTCCACAGGTGCGGCTCCCTATCCGCATCTGTGGTCCCAGCCTATCCTTTCCCTTTCCAATTCTGCGACCTCCACCCCGCATTTGCGATACCGCACCTGCGGTTCCCAAGCCGCAGGTGCGAAAATACCAGAAACAGCAGAAATCTGAAATTGCACAAGTCCAAAATTCTTCCCGTTAGCCATCCGAAATTACCCCGAGGCCCCCTGGACCTCAATCAAAAGCTCCAACACATCCCAAAACATCATTCAAACCTGTTCCAATCCTCAAAACACCTCAAACAACACAAAAACCATCAAATTACATCGAATTCAAGCCTAAGTTCTTCTAAAACTTCCGAAACACGCTTTTGATCAAAAACCCAACCAAACCACATCCAAATGACCTGAAATTTTGCACACACATCCCAAATCACACAACAAAGCTACAGCAACTCTCGGAATCCCATACCGACCCTTGGATCAATATCCCACCTATCAACCGAAAATCGCCAAAATACTAACTTCGCCAATTCAAGCCTAATTCTACACCAGACTTCCAAAACCACTTCCGATCACAATCCTAAGACACAAATCACCTCCCGAAGCTAACCGAACCATCGGAATTCACATCCGAGCCCTCTAACTCATAAGTCAACGTCCGGTTGACTTTTCCAACTTAAGCTTTCTTAAAAGAGACTAAGTGTCTCATTTCCTTGCCAAATCCNCACTACGTTGGCCTTTCCCGGATGATACAGAATAGTAATATCATAATCCTTAAGTAACTCTAGCCATCTCCGCTGTCTCAAATTAAGATCCTTTTGCTTGAACAAATGCTGAAGACTGCAATGATCAGTGAATACCTCACAAGATATGCCATACAAGTAGTGCCTCCAAATCTTCAATGCATGAACTATGGTAGCCAACTCCAAGTCATGAACAGGGTAGTTCTTCTCATGGGGCTTCGGCTGACGAGAAGCATAAGCAATAACTCTACCCTCCTGCATCAATACACAACCAATCCTAACTCTCGAAGTATCACAATATACGGTATATAAACCTGAAGCTGATGGCAAAACCAATACTGGAGCTGTGGTTAAGGCTGTCTTGAGCTTCTGAAAGCTCTCCTCACACTCGTCCGACCATGCAAATGAAGCACCCTTCTGAGTCAACTTGGTCAAGGGCGATGCAATGGATGAAAATCCCTGAACAAATCGGCGATAATAGCCTGCCAACCCAAGAAAGCTACGAATCTCTGTGGCTGAGGACGGTCTAGGCCAACTCTGAACCGCCTCTATCTTCTTTGGATCAACCTGAATACCCTCGCTGGACACCACGTGTCCCAAGAAAGCCACTGAATGAGCCAAAACTCACACTTGGAGAACTTTGCATAAAGCTTCTCCTCCTTGAATCTCTGCAATACAACTCGCAATTGCTTCGCGTGCTCCTCCTGACTACGCGAGTACACCAGAATATCATCAATGAAAACGATAACGAAAGAATCCAGATAAAGCCGAAACACACTGTTCATCAAATGCATGAACGCTGCTGGGGCATTGGTCAGCTCGAAAGACATGACAAGGAACTCATAGTGACCATATCTAGTACTGAAAGCAGTCTTAAGAATATCTGAATCCCTAATCTTCAACTGGTGATAACCCGAACGGAGGTCAATCTTGGAGAACACCCTCGCTCCCTGAAGCTGGTCAAATAAATCATCAATGCGAGGTAGGGGATACTTGTTCTTAATTGTTACCTTATTCAATTGCCTATAATCGATGCACATTCTCATTGTGCCATCCTTCTTCTTCACAAACAGAACTGGCGCACCCCAAGGTGACACACTAGGCCGAATGAACCCCTTATCTAGGAGTTCCTGAAGCTGCTCCTTCAATTCTTTCAACTCTGCTGGTGCCATGCGATATGGCGGAATAGAAATGGGCTGAGTGCCCGGCACCAGGTCAATACCAAAATCAATATCCTTGTCCGATGGCATGCCCGGCAGGTCTGCAGGAAACACATCGGGAAAATCCCTCACAATTGGAACAGAATCGATACTAGGAGCCTCAGCTCCAACATCCCGCACAAATGCTAGATATGAAAGACAACCCTTCCCAACCATACGCTGGGCCTTCAAGAAAGAAATCACTCTACTCGGAACATAATCAGTCACACCACGCCACTCGATCCGCGGTACACCCGGCATAGCCAAAGTGACTGTCTTAGCATGACAGTCTAGAATAGCATGACACGGAGATAGCCAATCCATGCCCAAAATAACATCAAAGTCCACCATGCTCAATAGCAATAGATCAACTCGGGTCTCCAGACCCCCAATAGTCACAACACATGACCGGTACACACGGTCCACAACAACAGTGTCGCCCACCGGGGTAGACACATGAACAGGTAAAGCAAGAAACTCCCGGGGCACACTCAAATAGTGAGCAAAATATGAGGACACATAAGAATAGGTGGAACCGGGATCAAATAATACGGAGGCATCTCTGTGGCAGACTGAAACAATACCTGTAATGACAGCATCTGAAGCGATGGCATCTGTCCTGCCTAGTATAGCATAAAAACGAGCCTGGCCACCGCCTGATCGACCTCCCCCTCTGGGGCGACCCCTGGCTGCCTGATCTCTACCCCTAGCTGACTGGGCGGGTGGTGAAGTAACTGGAGCAGAAGTCGAGGGCTGAACCCTCTGCTGATGCTGACCGTCACGGAGTCGAGGACACTGCCTCCTCATCGTACGACCTAACTCCGTCCGCT
>NC_031999.1:45470085-45520780 GCF_001879085.1 Nicotiana attenuata
AGCAAGAAAGCTCTCACTATGCCTCGGGAACACCTGGATCTGCACGCAAGGTGCAGGGAGTAATGTGAGTACTCCGACCCAGTGAGTAATAATCATAAATAATGGCTGACAGTATGAAAACACGTAAAGGCTCTAAGCAGTTCTATATTAAAGCAGTGAAATAACTTAAAGCAGCAAATAGTGAAGAAATCAAGTGAAATCTCTTTAAATCAGGTAAAAACAGGTAGCTTATCAGGTATTTAACAAGTATAAATCCGTTCGTCGACACAGTAACCATATATCTCTCACAATAACCGAAATCAAAATAACTGTTGCGGCGTGCAGCCCGATCCGTACATCGCTGTGGCGCACAGCCCGATCCACTATAATAGTCGACTGCACTCACTGGGGGTGTGCAGACACCAGGAGAGCGTCCTACAGCCCAAACGCTATATTGCTGCGCGCGCAGCCCGATCCACATATATATTTGCTGCGGCGTGCAGCCCGATCCATACAAGTATTTGCTGCGGCGTGCAGCCCGATCCACACTATATATATAACATCTTCACCATTTGGGTTCTAAACCCCTCTCAGTCATTATAATCACAGCCTCTCGGGCACAATAATATAAGGTAGGAATCTCAACCAACATATTTCTTTCATTTAGGATTAACATTTCAAAAACCGGTTCATATTGTTTTAAACAGTTAGAAACATGACTGAGGATATGGTTTTTAACAAGTAAAGTGAGGAAAATCATTCATAATGCCCCTAAGAGTTCTACAAGTCGGCACAAGGCCCCAAACATGGCAACTAGCCCAAATCATAATGATAACTATTAAATCTCAGTCAAAAATGCGGTGAAATCATCAATCGGGATAGACCAAGTCACAATCCCCAGTAGTAATGGACCCCACGCTCATCATACAGCGTGTGTCTCACCTTAACATAGCACTACGTTGTGCAAATCCGGGGTTTCAAACCCTCAGGACATCATTTACAATCATTACTCACCTCAAACCGGCCAAAGCTCTAGCTCGCTATGCCCTTGCCTCTCAAATCGGCCTCCTCGCGCGTTGAATCTGACCAAAACCAGAGCGAATACGTCACAATATGCTAAGGGAACAAGGCCCAAGCGAAAACAATCGAAAAATATCAAAAATCTCGAAATTAACAAAACTCGAGCCCCGGGCCCACTTCTCGAAACTCAGAAATTTTCACATCATTAGATTCCTTATCTCCGCGCGAGTTCATACATATCAAAAACACAAGAATCGGAGTTCAATTGACCCCTCAAATCCCCAATTTAGACTCTCTTAATCTCAAGCCCTAAACCTCCATTTTTAGCTAAATTTCCATGAATTTCTAGGTTAATTTCACAATATAATAACGTTTTTGGTTCATAAAACTTACCTCCAATCAATCCTCTTCAAATCCCTCTTCAATTTCTCCCAAAGAGCTCTCAAAATGTTCAACAATGATGGAAAAATGACTTAAGCTCGCGGAATAAAATGTTTAAAAACCCTTCTACCCAGGGGTTTTCGCATCTGCGACCCCTCCACCGCTTCTCCGGTACCGTATTTGCGGTCACAAGTTCGCTTGTGCGGAAATTCATTAAAGGCCCAAATCCGCATCTGCGGTCCACCAGCCGCATATGCGGCTCCGCAGGTGCGGGCACCCCACCGCATCTGCGGTCTCAACCTTTCTCTCCCAAAATTGCTTCTGCGGTCAAATGGTCGCGTCTGCGACTCCGCAGGTGCAGTCCCCATACCGCATCTACGGTTCCTGACTCTCGTTCCTAAAATCGCATCTGCGCCTTTCCTTCCGCATCTGCGATACCGCACCTGCGGTTCCCAAGCCGCAGGTGCGAAAATACCAGAAACGGCAGAAATCTGAAATTGCACAAGTCCAAAATTCTTCCCGTTAGCCATCTGAAATTACTCCTGAGGCCCCCGGGACCTCAACCAAAAGCACCAACACATCCCAAAACATCATTCAAACTTGTTCCGATCCTCAAAACACCTCAAACAACACCAAAACCATCAAATTACATCGGATTCAAGCCTAAGTTCTTCTAAAACTTCCGAAACACGCTTTTGATCAAAAACCTGACTAAACGACGTCCGAATGACCTGAAATTTTGCACACACATCACAAATGACATAACGAAGCTACAACAACTCTCGGAATCCCATTCCGGCCGTCGGATCTAAATCTCACCCATCAACCGGAAATCGCCAAAAATACTAACTTTGTCAATTCAAGCCTAATTCTACACCGGACATCCAAAACCACTTCCGATCACACTCCTAAGTCACAAATCATTCCCCGAAGCTAATCGAACCATCGAAAATCACATCCGAGCCCTCTAACTCATAAGTCAATGTCCGGTTGACTTTTCCAACTTAAGCCTTCTTAAAAGAGACTAAGTGTCTCATTTCCTTACCAAATCCACTCCAACCACAAACCAATCAACTCGACCACATAAAACACGGAAACGAAGCATAAAGAAGCAGAAATGAGGGAAACGGAGCGGTAACTCATGAGACGACTGGTCGGGTCGTCACACAGGCTTCATGGCATTCCAGTATCTATCATCTCTGACCGGGGTACGCAATTTACATCACAGTTCTGGAGGGTCGTACAGCATGAGTTGGGTACTCGGTTTGAGTTGAGCACAACATTTCACCCTTTGACGGATGGACAGTCCGAGCGCACTATTCAGATACTAGAGGATATGCTCAGTGCGTGTGTGATAGAGTTTGGAGGTTCTTGGGATTAGTTTTTGCCACTTGCTGAGTTTGCCTACAACAACAGTTATCAATCGAGCATTCAGATGGAACCTTATGAGGCTCTGTATGGTAGGAGGTGTCGGTATCCAGTGGGTTGGTTTGAGCCGGCCGAGGCTAGGCTATTGGGTACAGACTTGGTTCAGGACGCTTTGGAGAAGGTTAAAGTGATTGAGGATCGACTTCGCACAGCCCAATCCAGACAGAAGAGTTATGTATATCGGGAGGTTCGCGATGTTGCATTCATGGTTGGAGAGCGCGTCTTGCTCCGGGTTTCGCCCATGAAGGGTGTTATGAGGTTTGGGAAGAAGGGCAAGCTGAGCCCAAGGTTTATTGGCCCGTTCGAGGTGTTGCGGCGTGTTGGGGAAGTTGCTTATGAGCTTGCCTTTCCTCTCAGCCTGGCAGGAATCCATCCGGTATTTCATATTTCTATGCTCCGGAAGTATCACGGTGATCCGTCTCATATGTTGGATTTCAGCTCAGTCTAGTTGGACAAGGATTTATCTTATGTTGAGGAGCCGGCAGCTATTTTGGACAGGCAGATTCGAAAGTTGAGGTCAATGAACATTGCTTCAATGAAGGTTCAGTGAAGGGGTCAGCTGGTCAAGGAGGCGACTTGGGAGACCGAGCATGATATGTGCAGCCGTTATCCTCATCTTTTCACCACTTCAGGTATGTCTCCATACTCGTTCGAGGACGAACGATTGTTTTAAGGGGGGAGGATGTAACGACCCGGTCGGTTGTTTTGAGAGTAATAGCCCCGATCCCTTAATTACCGCTTTCCCGTATCTTTTTCTGCTTATGTGACTTGCCGGGAGGTTTTGGTTGTGGTTCCGGAGTGACTTGGGACACTTAATCCCTTAAACGGAAGCTTAAGTTCTAGGATTTTGACCATAGTCCGAATTGTGTGAAGACGACCCCAGAATGAAGTTTCGTCAATTTTGTTAGCTCAGTTGGGTGATTTTGGACTTAGGAGCGTGCCCAGATTGTGAATTGGAGGGCTGTAGCTGATTTAGGCTTGAAATGGCGAAAGTTGAATTTTTGGGAAGTTTGACCGAAAGTGGACTTTTTGATATCAGGTTCAGATTCCGATTCTGGAAGCTGGAGTAGATTTGTAATGTCAATTATGACTCGTGCGCAAAATTTGAGGTCGATCGGACATGGTTTGATAGGTTTCGGTATTGGTTGTAGAAGTTTGAAGTTTCAAAGTTCATTAAGTTTGAATTGGAGGGTGATTCGTGTTTTTAGAGATGTTTGATGTGATTTGAGGGCTCGACTAAGTTCGTATGGTGTTTTAGGACTTGTTGGTATGTTGGGTTGAGGTCTCGGGGGCCTCAGGCGAGTTTCAGATGCATAACAAATCGAAATTTGGACTTGCGTAACTGCTGAAGTTTATCAACTTCTAGTGTCATCGCACCTGCGTTGGGGTTGGCCGCAGGTGTGGACACGCACGTGTGGAAGGGAGCTCACAGATGTGGCCTTGGTCTGGGAAGCCAGTGGTTGCAGGTGCGACAAAGGGGTCGCAGAAGTGGAGTCGCTCCTGCGGAGAGGTGATCGCAGAAGCGAAGGTCGAGCTGGAGGAGGTTCTCGCAGAAGCGGACAATTGTCCGCAGGTGTGCACACGTAGGTGCGGCCACCTGATCGCAGAAGCGAAACCAGGTATCTTAAGTCAATTCTGCACCTGCTATGGAATTTCCGCAGGTGCAGTGTCGCAAGTGCGACTGGAAGCCTGCAGAAGCGAAATCACTGGGCAGAAAAGGGCAAAGTCGAGGGTTTTTTCCCATTTTTAATTTTGGGACTTTGAGAGTTCTGATTGGGCGATAATTTGGGATATTTTCAGAGGAAGCTTTTGGATAACGATTCTTAACTCCTTTATGGTTATATACCATTAATCTTTAGTTGATTCCACCCTTTAATTTCAGATTTGGGTTGAAAATTTGGGGGAAATGGGGAAAAGTTCTTCAACCGAATTTTTGACTTTTGATTGGGATTTTGATATCGGATTTGGATAATTTTGGTATGAGTGAACTCGTGAGTGAATGAGTGTTCATATTTTGTGACTTCACCCGATTCCGAGACGTGGGCCCGTGTCGATGTTTGGGGCGATTTTCTAATTTCTTGCTTAAGCCTTGATTTCATTAATTAGACTAGTTTCTTATAGCTATATTTATGGTGTGTAACTGTTTTTGGCAAGATTTGGACCATCCGGAATCAGATAATCGTGGAAAGGGCATTGTTACCAATTGATTGAGCTTGGTTCGAGGTAAGTGGCTTGCCTAACCTTGTGTGGGAGAAAATCCCCTTAGGATTTGGTACTGTTGTGATATGTGAGTGCCGTGTACGTGAGGTGACGAGTGCGTACATGGGCTATTTGTTGTAAAACCCGATTTTTACTGTGTAGTAACCTGTTTTTCATCTTAATTGATTTATACCAGCATGTGTAGTTATCCTGTTTAGTCTAATATCGTATGTCTACGTGCTTTAACTGATGTGCAGCATGCCTACTTGATTTCCTGTATTTCCTTGATCTGTACCATTCTTAACTGTTGAATTATTGCTGTTAATTATTGTATTTAGTTGTTTGAGTTGTGTGTTTACTTTTGGGACTACGAGGCGATACCTCGGGAGATCCCCCTGAACCTTTACTTTTGAGACTACGAGACGGTACCTCGGGAGATCTTCTTGCACATTTACTTTTGAGACTACAAGGCGGTACCTCGGGAGTTCTCCTTGCATCTTTACTTTGGGATTACGAGATGGTATCTCGGGAGATCCCCTGCTGTTTTATCCCTGTGTGCTGTAATGTTATTTTGCTGAGTTTTTCCTCTATATTAAATTCTAGTCTTTTATTACATTGCTATATTCTTCTGCCTTACTTATTATATACCAGTGGTCCCTGACCTGACCTCGTCACTACTCGACCGAGGTTAGGCTTGGAACTTACTGGGTACCGTTGTGGTGTACTCATGCTACTCTTCTGCACATATTTTGTGTGCAGATCCAGGTACTTCTTATCAGCCACGTCATCAGTGAGTGGTGATAGTTTGGAGACTTCAAGGTATATCTGCCGCGTCCGCAGACCTCGGAGTCCCCCCTCTATTCCCCCTATGTCATTTACCTTCCTTACTTCTTTTTTCGTAGACTCTGGTGTATAGAGATACTAGTTTTCCTTTTGTAGCATGTGACTTGTGATGTTCCGGGTTTGGAGAATACTGTTGATTACTAGAGAGTTGGTTATTGAACGTGCCGAGTGGCATTGTTATAAATTATGTTATTATCTGTTGCAGTTAGTTATTAAGTTTTTATTTCCATTTTTTATATTTCCGCAATTGTTTAGGCTTACCTAGTCATAGAGACTAGGTGCTGTCACGATGTCTTAGGGAGGGAGATTTGGGTCGTGACAATAGCACCAGCTCGCTTAGAGGAAGAGGCCATCGGAAAGAAGAAGGAAAATATTTTGTGTTTGAAGAGAATTAGAGAAAGGATGGAAAACAAAGATGCAAATCAGAAGCTCAAGAAATTGTGAAACGCAAAGGAAAAGAATGTTGCGTATAAGTAAAATTTTGGCGGCTAAATTCATGGCCATGATTACCTCGATAATCGGCAAAAACTTTGATGAATCACGGGATGACGCGTGTTCGGGGCATTAAATGCAGAGAGACGTGTGTCCAATCAGCCGTCAGAAACCTTCAGAGGGAATTATAGTAATTCCCGTCAAAAAGGTATTTCTACCAACTTTCTGGTAACATAAAGTTATGTCACCGGAAAGCACGGGAACTAATCTGTATAAGGTAAAATATGGGTGATAGGCGGCCGGTCCGGTCCGGTCCGGGCTATGGGAATAGGTGACCAGCCGGTCTCCAAACCGGACTGGTTACTGGTTGTTTAATATCGATTTTACTGGTTCCTAGCCCCTCCGGTGAATTATTGAACCGGAACGGTTCCGGGCCTAAGGGGCTGGGCTGGTTTTATTTAATTTTTGTGTGTGTATTTTGTATAACCACTGTAGATTATATTAAGATAAATTAAAAATGTAAAACAAAAAAATAATCTTATTAAAAGAGTGTTTGAATAAATTTCAAAGGCGTTAAAATCCTTATATTTGAATATTTCATTAAAATTTAAGATAATAGAATACAATGAAGATGGATAAAAATGGCACTTATAATTTGCAAGTTCTTTTTTTAATTCAAACTTGCAAATTAAAGTTTACATTTAACACAACTAAACTAACGAAAAAAGAGTAAATTCAAAGTTTTATTATTAAATAAAACTCCAGAACTTCTAAGGTTTTGCATTGCCTCCGTAAGTTCTTTATAATCAATATGAACTTCTTGGCCGTCTTCTGGAGTGTTAAATTTAGATGGGCTACCATGTGTTAATATATCTCCAAGTTCCTCGTCTTCTGGTTTATCAACATCTTCACGTCCCTGATTTTTTCGTTCCGATCTAATCCAATCTCTGAAACATACTAAAACTTCCAAAGCATTGCTTCCCAATGAGTGATGGGTATCTCCTAGTTGTTGTCTTACTTGACTAAATGCACTCTCTGATGTAACAGTTGAAATTGGCACATTCAGCACGTCCCGAGCCATAGCAGAAAGAACAGAAAATTGCTTTTCATTCTCATGCCACCATCCCAACAGTGAAAATTCCTTTGTGCGATGCTCTGTTTGCTTTTGCAAGTAGAATTGAAGTTCATCAATGTTCCTGCTACTGGTTTGAGTGGAAGAAAATATAGACCAAATATTATAACCATCAAGGCCTTCATGTTCATCCATAGTAGAAGATGCAGTAGAAGTAGTACAATGCATAGTGGGATTAACATTGCCTACATTAATAGCATCATCATCAATTATATTTGCACAGTAATTATATAATTATTGTAAATAATCATTTAGCTTGTTCATACAACAAAATATATCTGGGGTTTCAGTTGGTCCAATCTCCATATAAGTATATAAAGCATTGATTAATTAGTGACAATTAGACATCTTAATAGAAGGATTTAAAACAAAACAAATTAAGTAAATCGGAGGAATTTGAAAGAAATATTTTTTGAATTTTGCTTGCATTATTTCAACGCCATCCTTATAGTTTTCTTTTTTCTTAAATTCAGCGAGTAGAAAAGAAATTTCAACTATATGTACTAAAGCCATAGTAGCAGTAGGGTAATATGCTCCAGAAAACTCAACAGTAACTGTATAAAATTTATGTAAAAATTAACAACATCATTAATGGCCTCCCAAGTATTAGTTGTTAACATACGGTTTGGATCAGTACAATGCGCATTAACAACTTCAGTTATCGACAATCTATATTTGTAGCAATATTTTAAAAATAAATATGTATAATTCCATCTAGTAACAACATCTGGCATGAATCTGGGGTTAATGTTATGCTCTGTATACTTAGTCTTAAATTCCCTAATTCTAGATTGTCTATTATTTCCTTGAATAACACCAAATGCTCTTCTAACATGAGTAATCTCAGTCGAAAATAAATCAAGGCCACTTTTAACAATTAAATTATAAACATGACATGCACACCTAACATGAAAAAATTCGTCAAGTGGTGGTTTCAAATGCAGTCTTAATATTAAAATAGCGGCATTATTGTTAGAAGCATTATCAAAAGACATACACAATACTTTTTTTATTAAGATTATAAAATTCAACAACTTTACAAATAGTAGTACTTATAAAAATAGCAGTATGACTTTGATCCTCATCATATTTAAAAGCGATAATACGTTTTTGCATACAATAATTATTATCTATCCAATGACATGTAATTGTCAAATAATCATTTTCATTAACAGCATGGCCAATATCAGAAGTTAGAGAAACTCTACAAGGAAGGTGGGCAAACAAATAACGTATGTATGTCTGATATTGTCCATGAATTCTAAAGATATCAGATCTACAAGTACTTCTAGGGATACCTTTAAATAAAGGATTATAAATCTTTTGAATATACATAATAAGATATGATGAAGAAGCAAAAGAAAAAGGTAGACAACCCAAAGCAATTATTTTTGCCTACTCCTCGGGATCCTTCATTTTATCATATTTCATAAGTCCTCCAGTACTAGGGTTTAGAGTTACTTGATTTTCATCTAAATCAGAGCCCCATTCTATAGGATGAGTAATTCTCATATATCTACTAAGTGTTCTAGTCCCCCTAAACTTACTCCAGTCTTATGTTTAAAATCATCTTTACAAATTTTGCATCTAACTCTATCAAAATTCTCTATTTCCTCAAAATATTTCCAAACTTTACTTCTCCTTCTCTGATTACTAGTCGGGGCCACAGGTGGTCTACTACTAGCACCACGACCACCACCCCTGCTACTAACTCCAACACTACTAGGTGTAAGTGGTGTCTTATCTTCAATTTCTAATCCATTATCGTCTATACCGAAATCTTTCTGTAATTGTTCATAATCTATATTATTATCAGGTGATATTTCAGAAACATGTGTAAAGTCATTTAAATTACTAATAGAAGTTAAAGTAGTACATATTTTTCTATTTCCCTGATTAGTAACCTTATTACAAACTCTTTTTGCAGCATTAAACATATTGTGAAAATTTAATTACTAATAAAAATTAAATATGCAAATAAAATAGTAAATAAGAGAAAGAGTTGGAGGGAATTAAGGGTGTTAAACGGGCCGGGTCAGCTCGGTTCCGGACCGGCCCAGACCGGTTAAAATCGGAACCGGCCCGGACCGGTAGAAGGGGGCTGGGTTGGGCTGGGTTAAGGGCGACGGGCGGGTTGCACCGTTTACATTTGAAATACCGGTTACTCGGACCGGTATAACCCGGTGGATGAACAGTGTTGTTAAACTGGTTAACCGGCCCAGACCGGTTTAACGGTAAAAAAAAAATTAATTTTTTTTCTTAAACTGGGCCCAGATCTGACCGTTGGCAATGGTCCATTTCAGAAAATGGTCGTTGCCCAACGGCTGAATTGCACAATTAGCCCAATTTTGGGGTTTTTTTTTAAAACTAACCCCCTTTTGAAAAACTATAAATACCTTCCCCCCCCCCCTTCCTCATTTCTTCACTCGTCTCTCAATTCTCAATCTCAATTCTCATATTCTCTCATTCTTCAATCTTCATTCCTCACCTATTAAAGTGCAATCAACTATTTGGCTCTTTTTTTTTCGGAATTTAATTTATCGTAGTATTTATTATTTGAAGTTTGAACAATTGACGTTTCTTCGTGGTAATATTGGAGTTGCGAAATCATCAAGTGCTCAATTTATTGCCGAATTCGGTGCACTCCCTCCAACTCTTTCTCTTATTTACTATTTTATTTGCATATTTATTTGTTGCTAGTAGTTAAATTTTTACAATATGTTTAATGCTGCAAAAAGAGTTTGTAACAAGGTTACTAATCGGGAAAATAAAAAAAGAGGTGGTACTTCAGCTTCAGCATCTGGTAATAATTTAAATACCTCTCCAAATATTCCTGAAACATTACCTGATAATAATATAGATTATGAACAATTGCAGGAAGATTTTGGTATAGATGATAATGAATTAGAAATGGAAGATGAGATACCACTTACACCTAGTAGTGTTGGAGCTGCTAGCAGGGGTGGTGGTCGTGGTGCTAGTAGTAGACCACCCGTGGCCCGACTAGTAATCGTAGAAAAAGAAGTAAGGTTTGGAATTTTTTTGAGGAAATAGAAGGTACTGATAGAGTTAAATGCAAACTTTGTAATGATACTTTTAAACATAAGACTGGAGGACAATTAGGGGGGACTGAGACACTTAGTAGACATATGAGAATTGAGCATCCTATAGAATGGGGATCTGATGGAGATGGAAATCAATCAACTCTAAACCCTACTACTGGAGTTCTTGTGAAATATGATAAAATGAAGGATCGTGAGGAGTTAGCAAAAATGATTGCTTTGGGTTGTCTACCTTTTTCTTTTGCTTCTTCATCATATCTTATTATGTATATTCAAAGGATGTACAATCCTTTATTTAAAGGTATCCCTAGAAGTACTTGTAGATCTGATATCTTTAGACTTCATGGACGATATCAAACATACATACGTTATTTGTTTAGCAACCTTCCTTGTAGAGTTTCTCTAACTTCTGATATTGGCCATGCTGTTAATGGAAATGATTATTTGACAATTACATGTCATTGGATACAACTACTGTTAACAACTACTACTACTTGGGAGGTCATTAATGATGTTAAATTTTTACATAAATTTTATACAGCTACTGTTGAGTTTTCTGGAGCATATTACCCTACTGTTACTATGGCTTTAGTACATATAGCTAAAATTTCTTTTCTACTCTTTGAATTTAAGAAGAAAGAAAAATATAGGGATGTTGTTGAAAAAATGCAAGCAAAATTCAAAAAATATTTCTTTCCAATTCCTCCTATTTACTTAATTGGTGCTGTTTTAAATCCTTCTATTAAGATGTCTGATTGTCACCAATTAATGAATGCTTTATATACTTATATGGAGATTGGACCGACTGAAACCCCAGATTTATATAATAGTATGAACAAGCTAAATGAATATTTACAATAATTATATAATTATTATGCAAATATAATTGATAATGATGCTCGTAGTGTAGGTAATGTTAATCCCACTATATATTGTACCACTTCTGCTACTGTGGATGATGAAGAAGGCCTTGATAGTTTTAATATTTTTTCTACATTTTCTAACACTCAAACCAGTAGCAGGAACATTGATGAACTTCAATTCTACTTGCAGAAGCAAAAAGAGCCTCGCACAAAGGAATTTTCACCGTTGGGATGGTGGCATGAGAATGAAAAGCAATTTCCTGTTCTTTTCGCTATGGCTCGGGACGTGCTGAATGTGCCAATTTCAACTGTTGCATCAGAGAGTGCATTTAGCCAAGCAAGACAACAACTTGGAGACACCCGTCACTCATTGGGAAGCAATGCTTTGGAAGTTTTAGTATGTTTCAGATATTGGATTAGATCGGAACGAAGAAACCAAGGACGTGAAGATGTTGATAGCCCAGAAGACGAGGAACTTGGAGATATATTAACACATGGTAACCCATCCAAATTTACCACTCCAGAAGAAGGTCACTCAGTTCATATTGATTATGAAGAACTTACTAAGGCAATGCAAAACCTTTGAATTTACTCTTTTTTGGTTAATTTACTTGTTTTTAAATGTAAGCCTTTCAATTTGTAAGTTTGAATTTTGAAATAAATGTAGCACTTGCAATTTATAAGTGCAATTTTTTCCCATCTTCCTTGTATTCTTTATATTAATACAAAGTATTAATATAACTTACAATAGTTATACAAAATACAAAAAAAAAAAAAAGATACACTAAACCCGGCCCGGCCCCCTCAACCCGTAACCCTTACGGTTAAATTTTTACCCGGATGAACCCGAACCCATTAAACCCGTAAGCCCCAACCCTTAAATGGTCCGGACCATAACCCGTACGGGTACAAAGATTCTCTACCCAGCCCGGCCCGGCCCACCCGTTAAACACCCATAGAGGGAATGCACCGAATTTCGCAATAAATTGAACACTTGATGATTTTTGAAGTCTTGAAAATTTGAAATTGAATTTCGCAACTCCAATATTACCACGAAGAAACGTTAATTATTCAAATATTTTTGACCCTTTAGGTCCTTTAAATTTTTCAAAAGTGAGAACTTTTAGTCTTTATTAAATATTTAACAAACTTTGAAGTATTTAGTTGTTCAATTTAAAGAAAACTCGCATTTGAAGGTGTCATTTTTACTAATTTGGTCTCTTTTTTTTTTTTTTTTTTATGTTTGATGCAATTCTTATAGATGTAAATTTTATTATCTTTGGTCTATTTTTTGTACTTGATGCAATTTTTAGTGTTTCACAATAAGACTTGGAGGATTATATCTACCTTCAATAGCGTACGACTTTACGTCCTTCCCTAGTTGGGTACAATTTCCTTTCAATTTAATATTTCTCCAGCTGCAGTTCGTCTTGGACTAGATATAGAACCGTTTTTAACAATTTGTGTAGCCATAAATCCTATTGTATCTATTGAGATCTATTGATGAGCCTTTCTCCTTTGAGTATGGCTGCAACCATAAATAGTGGCTAACATCTTATTAACTTGAGTTTCCTTATCAATGTGAATATTAATATTATATTTTATAAGATAATTCTTCTATAGACAAAAAGAAACTAATGTAATATTAATACTATATTTTGCAAGATAACTATACTATAAGCAAAAAAAAAAAAAAAAAAATTAAAGCTCCTTATTAAAGTATGATTTTAGGCCACGACTTTTATTGAGACGCCTTTGCAACTCATAAAATATTATTTTGGAATTTGACAAGAAATTCTTAATATTTTTCACAGTTTTTATTAAATACAGTGGGAGTTCGTTAAATAAATTGATGGATGACAAAAAAATATTCACTTTTTACAAACTTAAAGAACTAAAAGTAAGAGAGTCAGCGTTAAGGGGCCATTTTTGATGCATTTTCCCGGTAAAATAAACAAACGGACCTAGGCTTAGGGTTTTGCAGCGTGTTTCAATTGGGCAAGTAAAACAGGTCGAAGAAGGGCCTCAAAAATCAAAATCGAAGAAATGAGAGGGGGAAGGAAGAATTTGAAGAGGGCTGTTGAAGAAGAATTTTTCACTCTTCAACAGGGCCAAAGTATTATGCAGGTTGTGGATCTTCGAGGTTCCAACCTTATTCAAGTATGAAAAATCCTACTAATTTCTTCCCTTTTTTTTGCGTAGTAGTTTTGGTATTTGTATGAATTGATTGATAACGAATTTTTAGTTTTTCTTTTATAATTTTGAAGGTGATGGATGCGAAAGGTGAAACATCAATAGCAATATTTCCAGCTAAATTCCAGAAAAGCATGTGGATTAAAAGAGGTTTGCTTTGGTATTTCCTATCCTAATATTTTTTGGGGATTTATTATGGTTGTTGATTTCATGGCTTTATTTTTGGCATTGAAAGAATAATGTGAGTGTTTTCCTTTGCGTTTTGTATCTTTTTTACTCAATGCATAGGCAATTTTGTTGTGGTTGATGAGAGAGGAAGAGAGGAAGCTGTTGAATCAGGTAGAAAAGTGGGATGTGTTGTTACGCAGGTACTCTATTACGAACAAGTCCGTGTGCTTCAAAAGTCACCTGAATGGTGAGACTCTATAATTCAAGCACCTATGTTTTTGCCCCTTTTTTAGTTTAATGAAAGAGGGAATAGATTATTCCTTATAAATCTGTTCTTGACTGGGAAAAGAAAAGATGGTCTTTCTGCTCGATGAGCCTATCGATGTAAATTTCCATGGAAATGGATATAGTACCTCTAGCTTGTGAATTTGTAGCTCATATATTTACTTAGGTTACTGAGATTGAAGATTGATCTGTGATGTCTGGAAACATGAAGATAATCTCCTTATTATGATTGAAGGAGTATTCTTGTTTCTTTCTTCCATGACATTTCACTTACTGTGTGAGTCTCCCCAAGAGCAAGGTGGGAAGTTCTTGGAGGGAAGGATGCCGAGGGTCTATCTGGAAACAACCTCTCTACCCCAGGGTAGGGGTAAGGTCTGCGTACACACTACCCTCCCAGACCCCATTAAGTGGGATTATACCGGGTTGTTGTTGTTGTTGTTGTTGTGGGCTGTTTAGAGGTCTTCTCCATCTTGAATTTTTCTTCTTTTACGTCCACCCTAGTAGTAGATTTTGACCTTTTTCAAGTTAGTCTCTTGGATGTTCTGTTACAATTTACAATATATGTTAATGAACTTACAAGATTAAGCCTCTCAGTTACTACTCTGCTGAGTGTGTGTTCTACTGGGCATTTCGCATAGTTGGACATTTATATTTGAGTCCGTATACTCCCCAGGTAATATTTGCAAAATAGCTGCTAAATATTTGTGGACGCCACCCCTAATAGGAACTGTTTCATCATACTGCCTCCCGACACCTCTCCAACCAGAAGATAAACCCCCTCTGGCTAAAAAAACTCTTGCTCCAATCCTCTACATATGCTGTCTGATTGGTTGATGGGAGGCTGCCACTGGATATCACATCCCCTCCACTGAATTGTTTCCATTCAGAAATTTTCTTATGATTTGAGTACTCTCTGTGCAGGCCAGAGATCTTCAAATCTACAGCAGTAGAGAGTTCAAAACAGGATACGCAATCACATAATACCCAGATAGATGAGAATGAAGACTCAAGCGATGATGATGGACTCCCTCCATTAGAAGCCAATACTAACAGATTAAATCCATTTCAACAGGAGTCCGAGACAGAATCTGATTCAGATACTGATTCCTGATCCATGCTTTCGGACATTCATGGCACCATGAATGATACCTTCATTTTTGCAGATGAAGTTGGTTGTAAAGACATTGATGTCTTTGAATGCTATTGATTGTCCTAACGAACCAACTCTTTATTTTGTCTTATTTTCTTCATGGCTGGTGCTTTACGTGCTTTTAGCCTGGAATCCTGGATCTTCCAAGTACTTTAATTAAAATAGATGAAATATTATGCCTTAAATGTAAGTAGCAGATATTCTCAACTTACATTAGTACTTAGTTGGGAGAACTTTTGAGGAATCCAGAATTGCATATCGAATTTGGGGGATCAACGAGGCTAATAACGAACTTACAATGTTGTTTTACACTTTACTGTTACATTAGTATATATGGAGGAAAAATGTTTTTATGAAAGAAAACAAAAACACAGTAACTTTTTCTTCCATAAAATTAGGGTTTTAATCAGTTCATTTTTAAAACTTTTGAGTAATTACAAGCTGACTTTTGAGAATTTGGTATTATATGAAGGACTTATTCAACAGATTTTCTTTTAATTTGAAAAAGTTGGGGCTTACGCCTCACTACAAAAACGCGCCTCAAACGCCCAGGCGTATGCCCCGAACGCTCAGGCGTACGTCTCTTGAGGCTTTTGCCCCACACTATCGCCTCGGGACGTTTTTGGTGTTCCTCGCCTCGAAAGCGCCTTTTAAAACACTGATGGTAAGCGTCACAGCTAGACCAAGAAACATTGGTTATTATGGGAATCATCGTCCCAATGTTTGCTTCATGGGTCCCGTCACTGAATCTGCACTCCATGTATTCTGTCTTGGTTCTACTCAGTTTGAAACCTTTTAGACTCCAAGGTCTGTCTCCAAACTTCCAACCTCGCGTTAACTCCGCTTTGCGTCTCGTCAATCAACACTATTTAAGTTTTTAATTTTAGTCTAGTGTGGTTAGTGTTATATTTTTATTTTTTTACATGGCATCTTTGAACGAAAAGTGGTGGGATAATAAGTATTCTTATTTTTGTGATCCTTGTCCTTATTGTAAAGGACCCCACTTGTGGAAATATTGTAAAAATATTCCAAGTACCGAGTTGTGTGCACCATCTCATCATGTACTATTTGTGATGGAAATTGGAATAATTGTCCTAAGTGTTGTTATCCTACTCCAATCCCGTCTTATGTTGATTCTAATAATTCTTATGAGTTTGACAGGAGTAACGAATTGGATGATGTAGAACACGATGTTCGCATTCTTGATATGCACGGGAAATTATTATAGGAATATGAAGGTTTCCGTGAAAAATTATGAAAGAGATGCAACAATTTATAGAAGGAAGAGCTGAACTGGGACAAGAGATCGATCAATTTGGAAGTTCTATTCACGACTTAGAGGCTCAATTGAGTGCAAAAGTTGATGCGTGTAATGCCCAACAATTTAGTGATGAGTTGTGTGAAGCTGAAAAAGATCTTCTAGGCCAAATTGAGGAGCTAAAACGAGAATACCAATCACTAGACCATATTTTTGTTGATGATGCCAAGGTTGAGGGAGTATGTATTACTGAGGATGTCAAAAATAATGCAGTTTTGGAGTTGGGGCGTGTTGGTCCTCATTCTACACATTTTTCTACATTTTGTTTGGATGAAGACATGGAGATCGAGCCTTTGGAGAGACGTATAGATGAAGAACAAGACCCTTACATTCTAAAATTTGCCACACCAAGGAGACAAAACGACATTCCTCAATTGAAGGCCAAGAAGTGCAAGATGCGATACCTATTACTTGGTTTCTTTATTTTCACACTACCGCCCCAAGAACGTGACACAAAAATTGATGCAAAATTGGGGGCGCAATTCATATCCTCAAAGTGGAGGGAAAAGTGGTGAAAGTGATGGCGTCGTGCCGCGACGTTAAATAAGGCGCTTGTAGGGAGGCAGCCCAATTTTAGTTTTTATTTTTTTCTTTTGTTTATGTTTTTTTTAATGTGTTATTTCTTTTGTAGTATTATTTTTGTGTTTTGTAGGAGTACGAGCATGGAATCATAGCTAACAGGAAAGGTGCAAAAGTGAGCAGGTGGTTGAAACTTTGTGTGAGGTACCCGCACAAGGGATCATACGTGGGAGAAGTCTGAGTATCCCGTGAGCTGCTAATTCTTCGGCCTTTGGCCTACCAGGGAGTTTCTTTTACCCTCTTGTTATTTTTAGTGTGCATTGAGGACATTGCACAATTTTAAGTGTGGGGTGAGGAGATTGTCTGAGTGGCTTCCTATGCTATTTTAGTTGTGTTAGTTTAATTGAATATTTTTATTAGAAAAACAAAAACAAAAAATTAGACTTTTCCCGACGATGGATCTCCTAGACAGTTTTCTTGAGGGATGTAAGTCTAAGAGAAAGGACAAAAAGATTTTCTTTGTAGATAGTGTAGCAATTCCCCCTTGGTTTTTCTTTGTGCCGCGGTTATTTGAACCGGGTGTAGGTAGTTTTTTTTTTTTAGGAGAGAAGCCATGGTGATGTGAATTGAATTGAATCAATATCTTCTAACTTTGTCATGCCTTGAGAATAGTGAGTACTTTAGTTGTGAAGCTTAGGCTCAATTTTTGACTCTTGTATAAGTACCTTAAATTGTATGATCTTATCATTGCTTAACTTCTTTGACTAGAGTGTCTTGATGAGTCCAATCCTGAGTGAGTTATGTGCCATGTGTGTGTAAGGTTTTGTGTTATTCTGTGCATTGCATTCGATTTCTAGAACTTGCCCCGTGTGTTTGCAAAGCGAAATACTAGTTTTGTTCAGTCTTGGAAGTGATATAGGCGTTTCTTTGTTGAGCCATATAGATATTTTACCCGCCTAATTGTTATGTATCGTAGTTAATCCCTTTGAGCCTGTAATCCTGTTTCTTTGGCAATCACATTACAAGCCTTACTCATTTGTTTGAATTAACCATCTATTTGAACATTTTCACCTCGCATGAGCACTTGAATTGTTATGAACTTTGTAAAAGTTAAAGTGTGGGGTGGTTCGTTTGGCTTTTGAGTGGAACTAATGAAATAAGGAGAAAGGTGCACTGTTTTGAAAAAAAAGTAGAGCCACTTGAATTGAAAAAAGAAAAAAAAAAGTTTGTTGTATTGATGTGAAAAAANAATAAGGAGAAGGTAGCAACTGTTTTGAAAAAAAAGTAAGAGCCACTTGAATTGAAAAGAAAAAAAAAGAAGATAGTTGTACTGCTGTGAAAATATTTGATAGTGGTGACTCTTGATGTAATTGTGCTTATAGAAGTGGGGAGTTAATATATATTGATGTGAAGGTGGAGTTATGGTTTGACATAAGTATGGAGTTTTAAATGTTAAAGTATATGTATTAAAGTGCTTAGGGAGGTGTAGTCACTCTTATATCTAAATGTATCCTACCCGTCCCTCAGCCTACATTACAACCAAATAAAGTCCTACTTGATCCTAGACTGAATGAGCTCGATTAGTAGAGTAGTACACTACGGGCAAGCCTATGGTGCATCTTTTGTGGCATATGAATGTTATTTCTGAGAGTGAGTGAATTCTTTCTATCTTGAGTTCCTAAGTGTTCTTAAATTTTATTGTGTGGGACTACTCTCGTTGGTTGTGTGAGGGCACTTGATTCATGAAGGAAAGGTAATGTCATTGACCTCTATGTTAGAGTAAGTGGGTGAGTTGTGAATAATGCGTGGTACTTGTGAGTCAAATTTTGAGGTGAAGATGTTACACTCTTGTGCTTAGTCTATTTTAAATATTCTTGGTGTGATAAGTTAGGAGAATTGTTTAAAAAGGTCGTGTCTTTATAAATTGTAGTTTGATTGCTCGAGGACGAGCAATGGTTTAAGTGTGGGGTGTTGATGATAGGCTATAATTGTGTATTTTAGTCGCTTATTACACTCTAATTTACTGCACTTTAATTGAGTTTGAGCTTTAATCGCTAGTGTTTTGGACTAACTGTGTATTTTATGCCTTGTAGGAGTGATTCCGAGCTATGTAGATGTTGTGGAATGAATTCAAGTGATTTGGAGCTTTGAAGTCTGAGTAAAAGTTCAAGGAATTAAGCCGGGATCGTGTTGGGGGGTCAACGGATGATAGTTAGAGCAAACGAAGACTTCAGTAGGCAGATTGCGCACTGTCTAGTAAAATAGATATAACTTTTTGCTCAGAACTCCATTTTGGCTCCACAATATATGGTTGGAAAGCTAACTCAAAGGGCTACAACTTTCATGTTTTACGTTTTTCCAAATGCGGAACGGAACAGGGTGAAAAACGCACGAAGAACGCGCGAAGTCGCGCGCGTTAAAGGCTGAGGCAGAATAGTGCGCGAAGAGACGCGCGAAGGTTGCGCGAGCTCGCGCTAGTCACCCGGGAAAAGTGTCCTTTTTCACATTGGAGAAGGTATAATTGTTTGGGGCCAACCCTACTTGGTATATATACATGAGAGAACGTTTTTAGAGTAATTTTTGGACGGGAGAGGACGCCACTTTTGGTGATATCTAACACCACGCTTGGAGGAGGCTTCTAACTAGTTTTTCTTCTCTTCTCTTCCTTTAATTTCATAGTTTATTAGTTCTAGAGTTTTGGGTGCTACATGAACGTTGTAGTTTGAAGCTTGAATTGTTCTTTTATTTTATCATATTGGTTTGTTTATTCAATCTTGCGCTTAATTATTTGATTGCTTGATCACCAATTGAATACTATCTACGAATCTAGGATTGAACTCGGGAGAGGGAATTCTAGATTGCATATAAGATTGAGTAGAGCAAGATCTTAACTCTTAGGGGGAGCGGATTTGCGGTTAGGATAGGAATATACCTAATCGCCTTGCTTGGTTATTATACGGGAATTATAAATGTGTTCTTGTTAATCCTAATTCTATATGAATATAGGCGTTAGGTTAGCTTGAATAGGCGAGTTGTACTTCGGGAGAAGGCTACGAGCAATATTAACCCTGTCAATCAATAAACCAGATAAATTAATTAGACGATTTAGGTGGAAAACTCAACGGGATTGTTAGCTAACCCATAGCTCTAGAATATTCACTCACATTAAATTCGTCTCTATAATTCGCCAACTTGTTTTATTTAATCTCTTAGTTTACTACTCTAGATTATCTTTAGTTAAATATTCATACTTTAGGATTCGCTTGAATAGATTAATTGTTTGGTTTAATTTGGTTGATAGTTAATCACAAGTCCCTGTGGGTACGATATCTGGACTTACAATCCTATATTACTTGTCGACCACGTATACTTGCGTGTGCGTTTGGGAGCAACAAGTTTTCCTCTCCCTGTACTGCTCCACTAATTTCCTTACCAGATGAATCGCTTCCGTAGTCGAATGTCCCGGCATGAATCCAAACTGATTCTCGAAAATAGACACGCACCTCCTCACCCTGTCCTCCACCACCCTCTCCCAAACCTTCATAGTGTGACTCAACAGCTTGATACCCCTATAATTGTTATAATTTTGAATGTAATAACAATGAAACAAAGATGGAAACGAAATATGGGCTTATTAAAGTCTTTGATCCCTTGAGCCTCAAGCTTGATCCAAGTTGACAAATGTTTGTGGTCATGGGCTAGGCGCATATCACATGTTCGAACCTTGCTGCCGACAAAAGCTTGGTATATAAATGGAGAAGGGTATAAGGGCAGACTCATTATCTACACTGAGTTTCGAACCGTGCACCATTAACCTCGGGATTTCTAGATTATCCTAAAAAAAAAAAAAATGGGGAAGATGCAAGATGTTGTAGTAGTTGTGCCCCAAGTTTTCCTTAATATTGAAATATTCCACCAATTATTTGATGGGAAGAATGAAGGACAACTTGACATATTATGACCTTGTTGCCTCTTAAATCAATTTTAAGGTCATCGAGAATTGTTAATGACTATATTGTACATCTTTATTCAAAGCTTCTGGAGCACTTTCCCAGGTGTTTGCAACTAAATAACTCAAGTCCACTATGGAAATCGTTTTGAACATCATTAATTTCATATTGAATTGTCTTCTAAAGCTTTTAATATTTAGTGTGCTATACAAATTTCTTGTATTCTACCATGTTAAATTTTGTCATTTTGATGTGCTTACTCGACCAGATATTTATACTTCTCAAATTTGCCCTTTTTAAAATAGATATTTGGACTTTTAAATATGACATTATCGTCTATTTAGAATGTGTTTATGATTAGCCATTCTTTTTGTTTCAATGGCAACTCATGCATAAACTGTTCATATCAATTTAGATGTCACTAAAAGGTGCTTAGTTCAATCTTTTGACATCTAGTGTCTAATCCTTTAATAAATTTAGTTTTTAAGTGCTGATTTGGGTATGAAGTAGACACTAATTTTGGTCCTTTGTTGTATTAATATTGGAAATCGTTCTATCGCAGGCTTCTTTTCTTACTGCTGTGATTGCTTTGAGAGAAACTCCAATTTCTGAATCATGCAATGGTGACAATCAACCTGGAGACAATGATGCATTGCAGTGCAATGCTGCAAATATATTAGATTCTTGGACTGGATTTGTCATATTCTCAGCAGCAAACTTATATAGTTAACTGAATTACACACTGAATTTCAGGGTACTTAACAGAATGTAAATAAGACTCAAAACATGTGATTCACTTGAGATTAGGGGTGGGCATCGTTCGGTTCGGTTATGAATATTATCGGTTTAGCATATCGGTTATCGGTTTACAAATTTGATAAACCGATAACCGAACCGATAAGATATCGGTTATCGGGTATCGGTTAATCGGTTATCGATCATTATCGGTTCGGTTCTCGATTTACCCGATAAGATAACTCAATCTAGAGTTAAGCAAAAAAGAGAGGACAATTCACTGGAGTTAAGCAAAAAAGAGAAGAATTCACATATAACATATTAAAGACTTACACTAGGAGTAACTAGTAAGGTCCATGAAGAATGAAGATGAAGCAACTGAAGAGTTCGGTTGAGAACGAATAGGACAGAATGAAATGAAGCCCTAACATTTGTATATACTTAAGGTAAAGTCGTAATTTTATTAATTCGTATTGGGTTATCGGTTAACCCATTAACAAAATTGACAAACCGAGGCCCGAACCGATAACCCAATAGTGAAAAAATTTTAAACCGTTATCGAACCATTAACCCAATAACCCGATACCGATAACCCAATAAATAATTAACGGTTCGGGTTATCGGTTTTACCCGATATATGCCCAGCCCTACTTGAGATCCAGCATACTCATTCCCAGATACTTGTCCAATTTCCGCAAAAACTCACCAAAATAGAACTGTACTTGCCTAGGCAAACTGCTAGCGTGAATGCTTTTAATCTTCTTTTCAATCCGGCGAGCATACTCAATAGACGGAGCATCTTTTGCCCCAACCTCCAAGATTTTCTCTAATTTTTCAAGACTGTCCCTCATAAATTCTACACTACAGCATGAAGCAATAACATCACACAGAACCTCTATGCAGCAGACATCCACCAAGTACCTAAAGCCAAAAGCACAAAGATACATAGAAATTTAGTAAAAATATCAGCCATGTCAGAGAGATCATCACCCCGAAAAAGAGGTTACATACTTGATATGAGCATCATTCCCACTGGCAATAGCAATATTAATTGTTGCGCAGCATCATAAATGATGATTCTACTAAAACAAGGTTTGACTTACCAACCTTCAGAGTTTGAATCAAATTGACTAGACTTTCTATAAATCCAGCCGCAAACACAGCCTGCTCACAATTACAAACTATTCAGATAATAAATGGATATGGTTTCATCCAATGAAAAGTCTCACTAAAAGAAAAAGAAAGAGAAAATTTGGGGGCCATATATTACAACCAACTATTTCAATCTCATATTCACCTATTCCACTACCCCAAGATCTGCAAAATCTGTTAAGACCTTAGAAGGCATGAGGATAATGTACCCAAGAGCTGAATATTTTAGCTGTCCTTCTAAATATTGAAGACATACCTCTATATTCCCACACTCGATAATCTCATATATAATGCTGCAAATGCTGGTGACCACCTCTGCATCGTCGTTGTGGTTTTCAAGCAACGTCACCAGGCAACCAAGGTAGGCGGGATTGAACTGGGTGGTGAAGTTGGTTATCGTTAGTCAACAACAAAGCAATATGCATGCCTGACACAGATACATTTTAAAAATACAAAAAAGGAAGAAAAATATTGCAGCGATCTTTGCATAATGCACTCATCTAACAATTTTGGCACATAGCAGGTTACACCAATTCATTTTGTTTAAAATCTTGTTTGCTGGGCAGTTTTAATGAATGGGTGGGTTCTACGGAGACTATTCGAAATTAGGCATTGGAAGCTTGGGGTGGTAGACGTAACAGTTACAGGAGTGTCTCCACTGGGAGGTACTAAGATTTCTTTCCACATGAAGGGCATAGGTGGATGGGAGTAGGTTTCATGAAGCTGGAAAGGAGCGGTAGGGGTGTGTCGATCCAACGCACAAGATTCGATAGCCATTTTGATCATATGTCTTGTTGCACAGAAAAGTCAACACTAAGACAACCACTGTCGATAACTGTAGATTTACATAGGTTGCTGACTACTAGTACAATAACTAAAAAAAAGAAAACTAAAAACTAAGAGTTGCTGTGTAGGAAATAAAAATGATAGTTGTGTAGCATGCTAGTAGATGGGTCCTATGTATAGAGAACCCAGACTAAATCCAGTAGCGAACATACCCCCAGTGCTGTAGAGTCAAGAAATGAACTGAAAAGAAAAAGACCAAATTCGAAGTTGATTCAGGAACATGTCGAATCATCATCTGAATGCATACTGTTTATGATGTTTCCACCTTTCAATCATTTTATTTTGTTTTGTTTATTTTGTTAAGTGTTTGGATTCAAGCACGAAAGCTTCTAAAAGCTCTATAGGCCCATGTACCTTATAAGACCAGCTCTTCTCTCTATCAACAATCTTTACAAGTATTTTGAGGACGGGGATTATTACTGAATGAGACTCGTGCCTGAAACATCAATTGACATATCAGATTCAACCATAAGTTAGATATGAAAAAGTAGGTTAAATGAGGAAACTAAAACATTCCACTCACTGGAGGAGTACAAACAGCCGGTCATAAATATCCCAGTTATTGTGGTCTTGGATAATGCCATGTATACCATCAATACAGTAAGAAAGTGCACAACGTACATTTGTTAGCACCTCATCATCATCTGAACAAAGAAGCTCTAAAAGAGAACAGACTGCTGAAGTAACCTGACAAATGAATAGTAATCAGTAATAGAAAGACAAATAAGTTCTTTCTTTCATTTTTACTAGACCTATGAGGATTAGTATTTTGAATTAAATAATTGCAGGCGTAAGAACTTTTCAACAGTCATTAACCAACCTGCTCAGATGGAAGATCCGGCTTGCTTTTAAAAATCAGTGACAAAGTCCTCGTGGCTTTTCTCTGCATCGAAAAATTGTTGTTCAAGAACACAATCACAATCACCGGTAACAATTCTTTCCACTACCATCACAACCTATAGATGGAAAGAAAATACATTCAGCCGGTTAATCGTTATAACTTATACAACATGTGGGGACGGGGGGAGGGGGGGCTCTTCCAATTATAAAACACACCTTCTCACAAAGACTTCCATCTGGAGATTCCAGGAGCTTTACAAGAACTTCCACCAGCCCATATTCAACCATATCAAATATATGGGCGAGGCGGAAAGAGAAAATGAGTACGAGAATCCAGGCAGTGTGAAGCCATAAGGATAAAGCAAGTGTGAAGCTAGAACCGCAAGACGCTAAAGAAGGTGCAGAAAGGTAATCAACAACACATCACTGTCTACCTTGAGCAGCTGCGGGCAATCTGGCGTCTTTATAAACTGAGCAAATCGAAATAACACTAAACTTCATAGCTTCGCAAAATCAAATGTCTTATCTGTGGAAAAAAATGGGCAAAGTAAGTGATAGGCAAATTGAATAAAAAAAAATTAGCCCGGAGCAGGCTTAGTCATACTGATAGAGAGCAGTGTTCGGAATTGTTTGGTTGCTATGCCCTGCAGAATTGTATGATCGGACAAAATACCAGCGACCGCTAATTCAAGACTTTCCTGTAAACCAACCTGATAATAGGTTAAATCTAGGTGATTTAGCTATTGTTTATGCTTCCGCTTGATTATATTCCAATGTCATAATATGGTTAATTGATGAAAAATAGGCTCTAATTGTGAATTATATACATTGCAGGATGAGGAGCTTATGTGATGCTTTCAAGAGGCTATTGGAATGATTTATGAGCAAGAACGACCCCTCGGAGCTGAGTGCGCGCAAGGACGAGACAAAGAAATGGAAGAAATGATGGCCCAGGTGCGCGAGCAGATGCGCGAGCTCATGCGCGAAGTCGCGCGTGTTAGGGAGCTAAGGCAGAATGATGCGCGAAGTCACGCGCGAGCTCGCGCGTTTCCCAGTCCGGAAAAGAGTTATTCAGGGGCAAAATTGGAAATCTGGAGAGAAACCCACTTAACCTATATAAAGTCAAGCTCGCCCAAGGTTAATTTATCATGTTTTTCATAGGCTAGTGCAAGGTATCAAGAGGCAAGAAGGGGAGGATGTTTTTGAGAGGAAAACACAAGCATAGAGCCGCCGTGGAGGCCGGGTTTCATCTTTTCTTCCACCAACTTAGTCTTTTTATGTTTCTTTGTATGATTTGTTGTTTTGCTACCATGTCTATGTGGAGCTAAACATCACGTTCTAAGGTTGTGGTTCTTTCATGACTATTGTTATTCAGATATTGATTTTGATTTCTTAGTTTATCATATTGGTTTATTTATTCAATCCTGCACTTAATTATTTGATTGCTTGATCACCAACTGAATACTATCTACGAATCTAGACTTGAACTCGAAAGTGGGAATTCTAGATTGCATATAGGATTGAGTAGAGCAAGTTCTTGAACCTGGGCCTCGGGGAACGGATTCGCGGTTAGGATAGACATATACCTAATTGCCTTGCTTGGTTGATTTACAGGAATTATAAATGCGTTCTTGTTGATTCTAATTCCAATAGACATATAGGAGTTAGGTTAGCTTGAATAGGCGAGTAAGAACTCGACAGATTCTTATGAGCAATATTAACCCTGTCAACCAATAAACTCGATAAATTAGTTAGTCAATTCAATTGAAGAATACAATAGGAATGTTAGATAGCCCATAACCCTAGATCGTTTTCATTACATTGATATCATAAAAATCTGCTCTTTCTCTCTGTTAAAAGTTCATTATATATATTTCTTTATTTTAATTAGTTTAGAATCAAATACTTCTAGGTTTAATTCTTGTTTAGATAATCAGGATAGTCTAATTTAGTTAATAGTTAATCATAAGTCCTCGTGGGATCGACATCCGACTTTTAATCACTTTATTACTTGACGACCGCGTATACTTGCGTGTGCGTTTGGCCGCAATAAGTTTTTGGCGCCGTTGCCGGGGACTTAGAAATTAACTATTTTTCTAGATTAGACTTTAAATTTTATCCTTTTTTGTATATACTTTTATTTTTACAAATATTTGATATTTTTCTCTTAGTGTGTTCCTAGTTCTCTCAGCATGACATCTGGGGATGAAATATACGGAGGTAAGGCTATTGATGAAGACTCTTGGTTGACAAAAGACTTTTATGGCTCGTATTTTTGGTCTTGTCATGGCCTGACTTCTTGGAGGTCTGAATTTGAATACGGGAGTAAGGGTTGGTATTGGGAAGAATATTCACAATTAGGCGAATATGCGAAACGACGTTGTCTTCTAACAACGTTGGTGAATGATTGGTCTAAGGAGAGAGATGAACTTGCACATAAAATTGATAATTTTGGCTTGGTTGTACATAACTTAGATGCAATTTGAGTGCAAAGGTTGATGCGTATAACTCCTAGCAATTTAATAATGAGTTGTGTGAAGCTGAAAAAAATCTTTTAGACCAAATTGAGGAGCTAAAGCGAGAATACCAATCACTAGACCATGTTTTTCTTGAGGATGCAAATATTGAGAAGAGTGCTCTAGAGTCATGTGAGGGAGTAGATAACATTACTTTGGGAGACTTGAGTGTGTGTAAATATGGAGATGCAAATAGTAGTAAAATTCATGAGTTAGGGCGCATTAGACCTCATTCTAATCATTTTTTCACATTGTGTTTAGATAGTAAGATTGTAATCGAGCCATCTGAGCCAATGAGAGGGTCAAAGAGTGAGGACGAGAGTGCCTATATTCTTGAATTTGTTGTGCCAAAGAGCAAAAATTACATTCCTCATCTAAAGGGCGAGAGGTGCAGAGTAAAAAATTTATTACTTGGCCTGGTTATCTTTGTAGCCCCACCGTGCATAGCCACAGACTGGATGCCATGTTAGGGGTACAATTCATAAGTTCAAGGTGGAGATAAAATTGGTTCAAGTCGTGCCGCGACGTTAAATTAGGCGCTTGTTGGGAGGCAACCCAGCTTTACTGCTTTCTTTTATTTATGTTTATTTTATTATTTTTATTATTTTTGTAGTGTTGTTTTATTTTGTAGGATTTTGAGCATAGGGAGCAAAGCCACAGGAAGTGTGCCAAAGCGAGCATGCGTTTGAAACTGAGTGTGAGGTACCCGCACAAAGGATCATACGTGGGAGAAGTCTGAATATCCCGTGAGCTGCTAATTCTTCGACCTTTGGCCTACCAGGGAGTCTCTTTTACCCTCTTATTATTTATAGTGTGCATTGAGGACACTGCACAATTTTAAGTGTGGGGTGAGGAGATTGTCTGAGTGACTTTCTATGCTATTTTAGTTGTGTTAGCTTAATTGAATATTTTTTTTTAGAAAAACGAAAAAAAATAGACTCTTCCTGATGACGAATCTTTTAGACGATTTTCTTGAGGGAAGTTAGTCTAAGAAAAACACCAAAAAGATTTTTTTTTTTAGGTAGTGTAGCAACTTCCCCTTGGTTTTTCTTTATACCACGGTTCTTTTCCAAGGGTTTAACTTGAACCTGGTGTAGGTAGTTTTTGTTTTTACTTTTTATTTGTAGATTAGGTTAATGGGCTACGAGCTAGAAAATTCAAAAGAGAACCCATAGCGTTAACACACCTGAACACAATAGACCCTAGAGTGTAACGCTTAGTCTTGTTTGTTGAATCTCACTAAAGTGCCTTAGTCTGTATGTTTGACTGAATTGAATGCTCATAATGGAGTATCTTGATGAGCTGATCTGAAACGAGTCATGTGCCATGTGTGGTGAGGCTTTTATGTAGTCCATGTATTGTACTTGTGTCTAGAACTTGCCCGGTTTGTGAGTCGAAGCGAAATTTTAGGTGATGTTTCGGTTTGAAAAATGATTTTAGGCTTTCTTTGATCTTGTTGAGCCTAATTGCTTACCACAAATAAAAGCTATCCCTAGTTAACCCTTTTGAGCCTATGGACTTTTCTTTGGCACCACATTACAAGCCTATATCCTTTTTGTTCTTATTTGATATCTTTGATCCTTTTTCCTCTTAAAGCACTTTAATTGTGAGATGAGCGCTAAAAGAAGTAAGAAGGGACTAGCGTGGGATGGCTTTTGAGTGGAACCAATGAAAGAAAGATGGGTGCACTTATATTTGTAAAATAATACACCACTAGCGGAAATTGAAAAGAAAAAGAAAAAAAAAGGAGAAATTTTGGGGTGATATTGTTTGTGAAATTGAAATAGGGATTGAAGAATTTGCGCTCAAAGTGATTATGTGATGTGTTAAAGTGCTTAGGAGGGTGAACCACTATTCCTAAATATATCCTACCCGTCCCTTAGCCCACATTACAACCATGAAAAAGACCTAATTGATTTTAGACCGAGTGAGCCTACATTAGTAGAGATTTACATTAAGGGCAAGCTTATGGTACCAATTGCATGCATGTGACTTCTTTTGTGAGTGTGAGTGATTTTTCTTTGACATATGTAAGCATGAAAACTCGATTGTGTGGATTGATCTATATATTTCTGCTGTGAATGAGAGGGCATGTGATTCGTAAAGGAAAGGCAAGTCTTGACCTCTGTGTAGAGTATGTTGAGGAAGTATGAATATTGCATGGCACTTGAGAGTCGACCTTTGAGGCTAGGATTGTTCACTGCTAGGCGTAATGTATATAAATTGTTCAATGTGTAATGCGTTAGGGGAAATGGTTGAGTGAAGAAATCTCTAGAGAGTATAGTTTGATTGCTCGAGGACTAGCAATGAATTAAGTGTGGGGGTGTTGATAATAGGTTAAATCTAGGTGATTTAGCTATTGTTTATGCTTCCGCTTGATTATATTCCAATGTCATAATATGGTTAATTGATGAAAAATAGGCTCTAATTGTGAATTGTATACAATGCAGGATGAGGAGCTTATGTGATGCTTTCAAGAGGCTATTGGAATGATTTATGAGCAAGAACGACCCCTCGGAGCTGAGTGCGCGCAAGGACGAGACAAAGAAATGGAAGAAATGATGGCCCAGGTGCGCGAGCTCATGCGCGAAGTCGCGCGTGTTAGGGAGCTGAGGCAGAATGATGCGCGAAGTCACGCGCGAGCTCGCGCGTTTCCCAGTCCGGAAAAGAGTTATTTAGGGGCAAAATTGGAAATCTGGAGAGAAACCCACTTAACCTATATAAAGTCAAGCTCGCCCAAGGTTAATTTATCAATTTTTTCATAGGCTAGTGCAAGGTATCAAGAGGCAAGAAGGGGAGGACGTTTTTGAGAGGAAAACACAAGCACAGAGCCGCCGTGGAGGCCGGGTTTCATCTTTTCTTCCACCAACTTAGTCTTTTTATGTTTCTTTGTATGATTTGTTGTTTTGCTACCATGTCTATGTGGAGCTAAACTTCACGTTCTAGGGTTGTGGTTCTTTCATGACTATTGTTATTCGGATATTGATTTTGATTTCTTAGTTTATCATATTGGTTTATTTATTCAATCCTGCACTTAATTATTTGATTGCTTGATCACCAACTGAATACTATATACGAATCTAGACTTGAACTCGAAAGTGGGAATTCTAGATTGCATATAGGATTGAGTAGAGCAAGTTCTTGAACCTGGGCCTCGGGGAACGGATTCGCGGTTAGGATAGACATATACCTAATTGCCTTGCTTGGTTGATTTACAGGAATTATAAATGCGTTCTTGTTGATTCCAATTCCATAGACATATAGGAGTTAGGTTAGCTTGAATAGGCGAGTAAGAACTCGACAGATTCTTATGAGCAATATTAACCCTGTCAACCAATAAACTCGATAAATTAGTTAGTCAATTCAATTGAAGAATACAATAGGAATGTTAGATAGCACATAACCCTAGATCGTTTTCATTACATTGATATCATAAAAATCTGCTCTTTCTCTCTGTTAAAAGTTCATTATATATATTTCTTTATTTTAATTAGTTTAGAATCAAATACTTCTAGGTTTAATTCTTGTTTAGATAATCAGGATAGTCTAATTTAGTTAATAGTTAATCACAAGTCCTCGTGGGATCGACATCCGACTTTTAGTCACTTTATTACTTGACGACCGCGTATACTTGCGTGTGCGTTTGGCCGCAACACAACCATTCAGAAAACCACATATGACCAGCCTATAGTTGGAAAGAAAATACAACATGTCGTAGGGATCTAAAACACACCTGATTGGAATACAGTTTTTGGAATATTGGCTCCAGCAAATGGTCAATCGAAGGCGTCGAGCCGTCAAAAGCACTGGTGAGAGCCCAAGCAGCTTCAACCTATGAATGCAAAACCATAAGGATAAAGCAAATGTTCGTTAAAAAGCTAATAATTAATTCTCTGCCTGGAGCTGCCAAGAATCTTTCTTGGTCAGAAACTCAACAAATCGAGCAACATGAGACCTAACTTCTCCAACATGAAGACTCCTTCTGATATCAACCAAGTTCCGGAGTCGTGAGCCTGGATCATGATCATATCAACCAATTTCCGGACTCGTGAGGTCCCCTCCAGCTGCGATTGATATCATCCGACCAAACATCCTTCATCCATGATGTCTTCTGTAAACCAACAATTCATTATTAAATTCAGCATTGCAGACAAAGCATGTAAGCGAACAGAAGACATCAATTCTTACTAATCAAGAATTGATAAAATAAGACCCAACCAGAAAAAGAAAAAGGAAATAAAAGCCCACCGGATGCTTCGGAGTTTCTCGCTTCGTCTTTCCGGATCTTAACAGCCACAGCTTCTTGTTGGAAATAAATCCTCCACAGTAATAATATTTACGGTAATAAAGCGGAATAATAATGTAGATCTGAGATACGGTTATCAACAAGAATAAAAGAGTGACAACGATACCAAGATTTTTACATGGAAAACCCTTCTAAATAAGGGAAAAACCACGACCCCGAGAGGAGCAACTGATATACTCCAAAGACCACTACAACACTCAAAACAAAAAACCCTCTTTTGATATTCCCGCATCACTACAATATCGCTCACACTCTCTATTTTTCTCTCAGACTATTTTCTTATACCCTATCTGTGATGCCTCACTCTTTCTTTCTCTCTTTGTTGGTATGTTTGAAAGAAGTGAAAGAGGTCTCCTTTTATAGGAGAAAATACGTAGCCTCCAAGAATGCTACAAGAAGAGCTTCAATTCTCCTCCATTCATTTTCAAACTTGCGGCCAAAGTAATCATAGGGCACATGCCTATTACAAATGGGATGGACCCCGCACTTCTTACTTTATCAAGAGGCATCTTCGTAAAACCCTAGTTAGGGCAAAAGCACGGAGCAATTCTGTTGGCCAAATATGCACTTTTAGGCTTTTAGCTTTTAAACCTTTTGGTTGTGTTGACCAAGATATCCCGCTTCCAAAAACCTAATTATGCACGTGCATTTAACATTTACATATATAGGATTGACACGTGCATCTCTGAAATTACGCACTGTCCACTCCTTTCTTGTGTGACAGGGTGTTAATCTTGGCTTTTTTTAGCTTTTTCTTGAAATTTTCATAACACATATTGGAAGAAGTTGATATAAATGAAGTAACAATTATAGAAAATGAGGACCAAGAATCAACTGATGAAGCTCAAACAAGTGAGGACGAAGAATTCTCGAACGAGGAACAATACGTCGATGAGCTTTAAAAAGTTGGTTTTTTAAATAACTCTCGTCTTATAGCTAGTTTCTTATATGTTTTAATCTAAATATGTATTATATTATGCAGATGGCAGGCAAGGATCAAGGTAACAATGATCCTACTGGTTCTCGGGGTCGAGAAAAGGCTAGGAAGGGAAAGATGAGGGTAGAAAATAATACTCATCTTTTCCACCCTCTTCAAAGATGCCTATGCCTATGCCTATGTCTTATCCTCCACCCCACGGCTATACTGAGCTGTCACAATATCACAAGCCCTACACCTTCATGCAGACACCAGGTCTTTCATCACAGGGCCATAGGGCTATACGTCCGACATACAGTCCAGCTGCCTCACGACCACGTGGATCGCAGCCATCTGCATCGCATGGATCGCCATACATCCATGTCACAGCCACATGGATCACGGCCACTCTAGTCACAACCATCAGTATCACAGCCACTTGGGGTCCATCCAGCTATGTCGCAGTCACAGGGATCGCAGCCATCTTCATCAGCGACTCCATTTATTTTAGGCCTTCGCCTGCGAGGTAGTAGCTCTGACCCCCTACACCATCCACACATGCCTTTGATATACATGCTTCAGACGATGATGCTGATGATGACGAAAAGGTGCATTATGATCAATATGGCAGGATCATCATAGTCCCTGAGGGTGATGGGTAAGAGTTATTTGTTATTTTTGCGTTTATTATTTTGTAAAGTTTTTACTAAGATATTAATGTAGTTTTATTGTTAAATTGCAGATTCATCCCGAGTAATAAGACTACGAGGATAATCACCAAAGCCATCAGAAAGCTTTATGATGGCCCTTATGCGACTTGGACTGATTTTCCATTCTCGCTGAAGGAGCAAATTTTCAATCAATTTAAGGTATAAATGTTCTTTTAAGCAGTTTAATAATTTATATTTATGATATTTCCATATAATATTTAACTTTTGAAATACAGAGAAAGTGTGTATGGGAACACCGCTATAGCGCGGAAGTGGCTGCAAATTTTCATCACAAAGCTCGCAAGCGACTGTCGCATACTTTCTCCGAAGCTAGAAAGAAGAACAAGAAGCCTGACTGGTTACTTCAAAATTTATGGGATGACTTGCAAAGACAATGGCTTACCGCAAAGTTCTTAGAGAAGAGCGAAAAAGGAAAAAAAGCTCGCGCATCTGAGAAGGGAGGCTCCTTGCACACTGAAGGTGCGATCAGCCTAAGAACAATAAAAAGAAGATTGATACGTAATTGCTTAAATTATTTTAGTTTTTAAAGTATAACTATTCTGTTTATTAACTAAATTAATTTGTTATCAGGAAAAGAAGTTGGGGCGTCCAATGAACCATGATGAGCTATTCAAGGAGACGCATATTGTAAAGAAGAAGAAAGAAACGGATCAAGAAAGCTGGGTCGAAGACCGGGCCTCGACTGTATATGTGAGCTTTCACTTTTCTTTAAGTATTTTAATTTACTTTTATATAAATTTTGAAATACTAATTCAATTTAAATTTTTGTATAGGGTCGCTACCAAACTAACGTGGAGGAATTCATCCGCACTCAGCCAGCTGGTGAATCGGGCGAGCCAACCCAATCTTCGGACGAGGATGCTGAAAGAATATGGATGGAGTCTGCTGGCGGTCCAAAATGGGGGAAGGTATACGGGCTTCCTACTAAAAATTTCCATCGCTATAAGTGTAGAATGCAAGGAATAAGGACTTCCTCGCAAGGCGAGCAACTTAATGGAGAGAGTCTCTTCGCTATGCGGGAGACTGTGACAAAGCTCACATCCGATAGAAGTGGCCAAGGAAAGAGAAAGGGTTAGAGATGCTCAATTCCTTGGCATGCAAGCTCAGATCAGAACTCTCCTATCTACTGGAGCTTTTCCGTTGCCCCGGTCTCGTGAGTCATCGCCAGAGGCTCGACCTGCACGTGAGCCGTCCTCCCCATGGTCGTTCTTCCCGTCCTCCACAAGACCTTCTCGACACCGTCTTTTAGATGAAAGTTCATCAGACGGTGATGGTGATGTTGTACAAAACACTCCTTGACTTTTATATACTTTGAACAGACAAATAGAACCGGTTTTGAACTAGTTGTATTTTTTAGTTCTATTGAACTTTAATTTGTTAGTTTTAATGTATTTATTGAATTGTGTTGTTGTTGTTGTTGTTGTTGTGTCGTTGTTGTTGTTGTTGTTGTGTTGTTATTTAGGAATTTTGGTATGTTGGCAGGTGTGTAGCTGCCAAAACAGGCATTTCATGCCAAAATTAAAACCCAGAAAACCGACCAAAGTTGGTCGGTTTCTAATTAAAAAAATAATTTTCTGCTGATTAGCGACCAAGGTTGGTCGCTTAAGTTCAAAAAAAATTAAAAATTAAAAATTACCGACCAAAGTTGGTCAGTTAATGAACAAGGATTACCCAGATTTTAACTTTACCGACCAAATTTGGTCGGTATGGTTAAATTTTAATTTTTTAAAAAAAATATATATTTTACTTTACCGACCAACTTTGGTCGCTAATTTTTAAATTTTAATAATTAATAAAATAACGTAATTTAAATACACCGACCAACTTTGCTCGGTAAAATTAAATTATTAAAATATATTACACCGACTAAAGTTGGTCGGTATGTGCTTTAAATTGTACGGTTGGTCCTTTTACCTTTACGACCAACCTTGGTCGGTAATTAGCGACCAACCTTGGTCGGTATACTAAAACGATCACCAAAATAGCGACCAAGCGTGTTTGGACGCGTTTTGGTCGGTAATTTGCCAAAACCGACCAACGTTGGTCGGTTTTTGTGGTCGCTAATTACCGGATTTCTAGTAATAGATAATTTTAGGAACAAATATGGGATTATAACCAGTGCTTTAGCCAGGAATTCCGTTAAGGATGTTCAAACTGTCAATTATTTTTTTTGTCAATGAATGGACCCATAGGGAGGGGAGAGGTTGCTTCCTAAAAATAAAGAACTGGGGTTGGCTCCTTTTGCATTTGGTGTAGTAAAGTTTCAATCCTTATTTCCATTATGTCATATGTGTATAGTGTTTGCGTGCGTTTGTTCTCATTTGGGTGGTTAGTGCTGAGTAATGAGTTTTACTTTTCAATGAAAAGTTGTGCTTGTAGTTTATCTTATCTGTTTTTTCAGTATTTCTCTTTCGTGTGAAAATGCATAAGATGATGTAATGGATCAAGATTTTATTTAAAAATATTTCTAGGATAGGAATGCCAAGAAACGTTACTTTGGATGGAAGAACTGACTAGAGATATTTTTAAATAAAATCTTACCTATATGCCTAGCCCTCGCAGCAGGAAGAGGCAGTTGTCATCTGAAAGGAAAGGCCCAGATTGAATCCACATCCGTCTCTATAGCTCTTCTATAAAAGGGGACCTTTTTTCCAGTCTCATTATCTTCTCTTAAGTTCCTTTTGGAACAAAGAAATGAAAATCCAAAAACCAGGGAACCCATCGGTAGATAACAATTTTTTCAAGTAGCACCCACGACAAAATATCTGGAATATACATTTTTTTTGGGACACATGCCATAACTTGTCTCAAACGAACTAGTAACTTTAATACCACCAATAAAACATGAAACATAATAGGATATAACTTCATCAAACTGCCTTAAAATTTTGAATTAGATACTCAAATTATTTAACGTGGTATTAAAGTGAAACTTTGATAAAGTTTTAAAATTGTTTCTCTCAAAATATGATATATAACTTTATGATTCTCTCATTTATATTCAGCGCATCAAGCTCTCCCTCCTCCCACTAACCTTGCTTTAATTTCACGTGTTAACTTGATGAGCTTACCCTTTCTTTGCTTCGGGTCTATTCTTTAGCATGTTGAGACTTGAGCCTACTCTCATCCACTATTTAACATTCTGAATACTGAGTTAATCTTTGAAGAAATAGCTTTTCTGAAAACTTTGCACATAAAATGGTTTTATGTACGTGAGCACGAAGTGGGACTTCTAAAGCAGGGGCGGCTCAAGCGTATATGGAGCCTAAGGCGAAAATTTAACATGGAGCCTTATTTTTTATTGTTTGTCAAAAATTTGTCAAGCGCTCCTTTTTGACATTTTATTAAATTTTCAACTTTTCTTTTCTTTTGTATTTTTTAATAACCAGATGCATATTTCTTGTTGACATATTTATATTCTAAAAATAAAAAAACAATATGTACAGAATAAAATTAATAAAATAATAAATAATAAATAAAAATAATACTAGAAAATTAGAATGATATTACCCAATGACTGACTAATTCAAGAAGTTTGAAGACTTTGATTCTAAAATATCTAGTTATTGGCTTGTTGGAGTCTTGGAGAAAGAAAGAGATCTAGTAGAAAGAATTAAGAAGATGAGCATGAATCATGAATAAAGAGGAAGGAAGAAGATATGTCTTCTGGAATATGAAGAATGAATGAATGTTAGCACTAGAACTGAAACGTTAGCTAGGGATTACTTGGAAGAATCACTACTAAAATTTCAGGTTTTAGCGAAGGACAAATTCTGTAGCTAAATAGAAAAATCCGTCATTAATCTCATGTAGCGACGGATTAGCAACGGATTAAGAAATTCTGTTAGCTACGAGCGCTTTAGCGACGGATTAGCGACGATGTTCCTAGCTAATTCCAATTTTTTTTCTAGTGAATAAAAAGTAAAGTTGTCAAATTAAATCAAAGTGACAACTATTTTCCTACTATTTTAAACTTTAATTTACTAATATATCTAAAGTTTTTTCTTTCTTTCTATATGAAAAGTACAAAAGTACTATATACATAAATTTTTTTTTTTAAAAAAAAAAAAAGAAAAACCTAAAAACCTATAAACCAATCAAACATACTCTTTATTCCTAAAAAATGGGGGCCCCCAAAATTGAGGGCCTAAGACACTTGCTTTACCTCATACTATGTTTGAGTCGGCCCTGTTCTAAAGCTGATGTGAGGCCATTAATTATGCTCATTAAAAGCTCAACCTATCTGTGGGGCCATCGAGTGGTACAATCAAGCTCGACCCATCCGTAGAGCATTAGTAAGGGCTTTGATTATCCTAACTCGTGCTCAATCCATCTGTGGGGAAATAGAGTAGTACGATCAAACTCAACCTATCTGTGCGTGTTAGCACCAGCAAGCATGGGGGCAGCTAGCCCTGGTTACCGTGGCATTCATGCTTGGGGAGCTTGGCTATTACTTCTCCTTTTTTTTAATCTGAATCTGAATACACACTCCCCATTTGATCATGAGTTTTGCCAAAATAAATTTGGGATTTATTTTTAAAACTCATGTTTGGCCATAAATTTTGCCCATATTTTGGCCAAATCCCAAATCTCAAATCTCAAATCCAAAAATCAGCTCCTGATTTTGGGCCAAAATCCCAAAACTTGGGAATTATATACATGTTTTTCCAAAATAAAGTTGGAAAATATGTTTTGAAAACGTATGTCCAAACACATTTTCATCTTCAAACCAAACTTCACCCAAATCAGATTTTTCAAAATAAATTTGGGATCTATGGCCAAACGCTAACTAGGCTAACTCACACACACAGAACCTTGTATTTTGACAGAAAACTAATTACAAGTCGAGTTATATGCATTTTTTTTTCTTTCAAACGAACTAGTTACATCAATAGCAAATGGCGAAACACGAAACATAATATATAGTTCAGAACTCATTATGATATAACTCCATCAAATTTTTAAAACCATGATAACTCTTCACTAACCCTAATTTGTCAATTTAAATGAAGCTAGAAATTCTAATATCCCAATTTGAAATCTACTCACAATCATCAATTTACACTTGGGTTTTGGCTTAATTAGTTTTCAAAGAATGCACAATTTTAAGCATTTTTATATTTAAGAAATGTGGATCATGGAGAGGACATACGTATAATGAATGCAAAGGCTAGTTCAACCATTAAAACTCATACGGTATAACTTCATCAAATTTTCAAAACCATAATAACCCTTCGCTAACCCTAACTTTTGACAATTTCAATGAAGCTAGAAATTCTAATGATCCCAATTTTTTTGCATGATTTTAAGCATATTATATTTAAGAAATGTATTATGGATTTAAAAAGGTGAAGGGTCGAAATCAAAAAAGTTGTGAGTAAAAACTTTTTATTCATTAATTTTTTTGGCAGCCGGTGTGGGAATACCAAAATTATTTTGGTCACACATCGGTTGTTTCGTACGCCTCACTCCTGTTGCTAGATAAAAAAAATATGATAAAAATAAAAAAGAGAATAAAGGGATTGTAGAAACAAAACAAAAAAAAAAAAAAGAGAAAGAAAAAAGTAAAATTGATGAGGGATAATTGGGAAATATAAAATTAGGATAAGGATATTTTTATCTTAAAAATTAATTTCTACTTTTTGTTGGAAGAAGCTAGAATTTGCTGAAAAATTAAAAAATCGCTTCTTGCTACTTCTCAAAAAGCACTTCTCTATCTTGGCCAAACAAATCAAATTACTAAAAGAAGTGCTTTTTTTAATAATAAAAAAAAAAGGTTTTAACCCCATAGGTCAAAGAGGCTCTAAACCAATGGGGAAGATTTGAAAGGTTGTTGCTTTTTTTTTTTTTTTTTTTTTTTTTTTTTTTTTTGCTAAAACGAAAATATTATTAAAAGCTAAGAAAGACATGTAGCAGAGTTTGTACATAAGGGGATTGTTCTTCTTAGACAAGTGTTCGAACAGTCTTTATTGAAAGCTAGTAAAACATAAGGCGGTGGTTCGTCGTAATGTAGTGGATGACAAAGGTGTTGGCCTGTAGAAGGAGCTAAGGTCATGCCATGTTTTGCCAGTAGATCCGCTACATTGTTTGCTTCGCGATAGATATGCTTAAGTTCCGATTGTCGCAGTTGTGTCTTCAATAACCTGCAATCCAAAATAAGAGGTAAGTAGAGATCAGAACTTGTATCAATCATCGTTTGCAGTACCTGGGAATTTGTTTCTATCTGTAGCGGATAAAAATGGAAGTCCTGGGCAATTTTCAATCCTATCAATAAAGCATGAAGTTCTGCTTCAAGTGCGGATGACCAAATGCGGCGTGTAGTGAAACCATCCATTGACATTGATGGTCTCGAAACACTCCCGCAGCACAAGGTTGTTGCTAGTCTCAAACATACACTACATTTTAACAATCGCCAAAAAGAAAAATCAATGACTTGAAATAAGAATACCTTATTGCTTCTTTTTTGTTTTTTTTGACACCAACACTACTGTTTTTTTTTTGACACCAACTCTTTTTTAACCAAACTTGAGTTGAACATCTCAATCGAATTAGTAACAACTTCCAAATTAGAATTTAGTAGTCTCCCAAATCTTGACGAGTTTTGTCCAGATAGATTTCTTAATTTTCCTTTCCTAATTAAGTACATTAATTATGTAAAAAAGGAAGAAAAAAATAATTGAACCATTTTATCTCTAACAATAGATGTAGACATGCAGTACTCAGAAACTGAAAGAAACCCATATCTCTTGTTTTCATTTCTCTTAAATATGTACAAAAGTTGAGAACAAGCGGCTCAATATAGCCTATAGGATACAATATTCCAACTTCTGCTGTGCCAAGTAATAAGATTGATGAGAATAAAAGTCATCGCCAACATAGCAAAAACAAGTATTTTTCCCCTACCAATATATAGAATAATTACTACTACTACATGTTATTTTGTTTATTTACAAACCAAAGCGGTAGTCCATTTATATCGTGGTGCTTTAGTCCATATATATATCCGTGATAACCATTACTGTTATCACTGATCAGGGCGGTATCGTGCTAGATTCCGAAGGGCTTTGGCTTGAAGCTTCTTGATTTCACATGCGGTCACACCACAAAATTCCAGGTACAGAGAGCGTAAATTCTTCAGACGCTTCAGGTACTGCAAACCGTCGTTCGTGATACTCGAGTTTGAGACGTTTAAAGAGACCAACGATGTCAATGCTGCATTTCCAAACAAGATGTTAGCCAATGAAATAGGAAAAACCATGAAAAACTACGAACGAAAAGAAAAACACCATGTTGTCTCTTCCTCTCTAGCTCAGTGTTTGTCAATTGAGTTACCTAATAGGCTAATACACATATGTATTAGGCGGACTAGTCGAAATGCACACAAACCAATCCGGACGCCACCACCACCACCACCAACAAACCCAGTGTAATCCCACTTGGAGTCTGAGAAGGGTACTATGTAACGCAGCCTTACCCCTACCTTGTGCAAGTAGAGAGGTGGTTTCCAGTGAACCCTCAGCTCCAAGCAAGGGTATAGAAAAGAAATGCAGTAGTGTAAAGCAATAGCGGATCCAGAATTTTCAAAGCATGGGTGCTCAACTATTTCTAATCTGAAAATTGCTATTGAGACTGGGTGCTCAATTAATGTATTTATATGGATTTACTAGTTTTTTTATACAACTAATAGTATCTAGCTCTAAAAGTAATGGGTGCTCAAGCAACCATAACTCATAGAGTAGATCCGCCACTGGTGTAAAGGTCTAGGAAGCAGTAACAGCCGCAAGTACAACAGCTAAAACACAAGTAACATCAGGTAGTAATAGAGTTTTAAGAATTTAATCGCGCACTCCCATGTTTCCTCACTAGCATATCGTACACCCAAAGTACTCTATTCCTTAAGCCCTCCAATAGAGAGGGCACGTGTGGAGGCACGGACCATTGTGGTAGCATGGTACAACAGTATGTCAAGAGAATTTTCGCATATAGCAAGTCATGGACCGAATGAAATAGATATTCACAAAAGTACCTGATAGATATTCCAAGGCTGTATTTGTTAGCTTCAGGTTTTGTGACAAGTTCAGAAACATCAGAGAAGAAAGATCCTTTATGTTCTTGACGCCAGCATCCGTCAACCGCCCGCCACAAATGTCAAGAGATCGGAGATTTTTGAAATCTGATGAGACATGCACACACTTTGAGAATTTGGAAATAAAAGAAAAATATGCAAAACCATTGCGCCCGAATACAAATGCAGCAAAGCTATCAAGATTGGTTTGCTTCACGCGTTAATAATACGAGTATACTCATGTTGTACTAGTAAGTAATCAAGAAGCAATTAACTTACATGAGAGATATTTTGTCCCTGAATCCGTGATCTGGGCACCAAAAAGATCCAGGTGAGTCAATCCAGTTAAACCTGCTTCCATATGACACAAAAAGCTACATGTTAAAGCTTATAGCACACACCTGAAAAGAACGATACAAATTGCTTCAAAATAGTATAGAGCGATCTATACTTCGGTAGGGCGAGAGAAATCTCAAAAGTAAACTAATAAATGCACTAGAAGAAGAGATGAAACTAAACAGGTCAAGCTTCAACAACAGTGAAAGTTGCCGCTGAAAGGAGAAAACAATCAAAGAAAAATATGACATCGAATTGAAGGAATAACACAAAAACCAATTTGAATGGTAATCGTAAGGCTTCATATTTTGTCATTATTACGAAGCGCCACCATAAATAATCATAGCACATTCCGGTGCTTCAGTTCTGTACATACCGATGCCAATTATTATTCTCCTTCACAGTTTCCAAAATATACCTTAGTCTTTATACTAGCAAATTTATCTAATAAGTTCATCAAACACACACACACACGCACGCACACACATGTCCCTAATAAGTAAGAATATAACGTGGTAAATATTATAATATAGAAAAGCATGGAAGGAATAAGTAACACAAATAGATAGACATGCACGAAGTCTATCCCGAACAGGAAGAGGAAAAACCACGGGTTCAAAGATATATTAATGAAGATGGACCAAACACCTTAAGATAATATCAGCGTGAGTAGATTTCTGGAAACCGCGGTTCAGATAAAGCAACTAGAAATTTTAAGGCTTACTGGTGAGAACTGCAAGGCCCGAGTCAGTAATCTGACGAGTATCAAGGTTAAGCGACCTAAGAGATGTCAATCCAGATAACGTTTTCAAACTGTTGTCAGTTACTGATGTGAACGAGAGGTTGAGATCTTCCAACTTTGTCAATCCTAAAACATATGAATCACTCAAATCAGTGCATCATAATTTGTAGTAATATTCAAATTAAAGGCTGCATTTTTTTTTCAAGTCAAAAAGGTGAAGTGGTGTATATCAAAAGCCATTAGCTAATGTGGTGCCAAAAGCTCTATAATATAGTAGAAAAGTTGTTTCTAAGTAGAGATAAACAGTCCGACCAGAGAGTTGAAGAATTCCATCGCTTCCAACTTCAGTATCAGACAGCTCCAAAGCTTTCAAGTTTGCGAGTCCTGAAAAAGACAGAGGCTTACACCTATAAGATAAAGAGCATTCTCTTCTCTCCGGGTCGAGGAACGTAACAGAAAAGGAAATGGGCGACACTACAGCATAATGCTGCAAAGACAAGACGGGAGGGGAAATAAACTATGGTTACATATACCAGCTAAATGAGCAAGACCGTCATTGCTAATCCTACAAGAATCCAAGTAGAGGCCTTCCAATTTTGTCAGCCCTGCAATGTAGGTAAACACTAAATGAAATAAATAACCAGAAATTATTAAACGGAGAGAAGTAACGAACCACCTGAACCAAAATCTCAAAATTTTCACTCTGAGGGGTCAGGTAAAAGAACATCAATTCTCCCTATTCTGAAAGCATCTCAAAACACCAAACAATGCAAGCATTCCATGAGGCAAATATACACTCTAAATATACCAGCAGTTCGTTTAAGCCGAAAAAAATAAAATTCCAGCATGAGAACATTAGGTAGAGAGGATGGTCATATTATTCCCACGTAAATTAAGTTTTGATCCTATACGGAAGTGTCAACACTCAACATGATCAGGTTGATAACAGCAAAACTTTCCGCGAGATAGATATTCACTAAATGGTAGGCATATAACTGTTGCATGCCAACATCTAGCCGAAGCATATTAGCGACTATCTTTTCCATTTTGCTGACTGCCAAGAAGGTGATGCTTTATATTTCAAAGGAAAAAAAAGACTCTTGGTGAGAAAACTTATGCAGTAAACTGAAAGCTTTCAGAGTTTAATGTACACTAGAGCATGAAAGCAAAGAGGGAGAGACTAAAACAATCAGAGAGCAAAAGCTGAAATGCCATGTACCGTCAAAAGAAGGGAACCAAAGAAGAGATTACTGACCTTTTAAATGTTCCAAACATGCATCTGTGATATTGTTAAATCCCATATTCAACTCTTTCAAATTGCTGAGCGCTGCAGATGTAAAACAATTGGCTAAAGGATGTGGAATGGTTTTGATTTCGTTAGTTCTATATGGCAAATAACAAATTTCTTCCACTCACCGGAAAACTTCTCGCATCCAACATCTGTTAGATGGCATCTATTGAGATTTAGCGATTGCAGTGAAGTGAGAGCTGCATTATGATACAAGGAACTATCAGAAACTAAAATAACATGAAAAGATTCCAAAAATGAATACTATAATTATCACCCTGACAAAGTATTTATAGACCATACTTAATGGTATGGCAGAAACTTCTATGGATGCAATCAATGACCAATCTACATACAGGAAAATTCTCTTGAATTAAACAATCTTACAACCAAATATCGCCGTCGTTAATCACAGGGAATTGGTACTTACCAAAAAATTTGGACTAAGGGATTTGAGCAAAACCTAAAATAAAAGGTCTAAATGGAGAGCTAAAGAATGTTATCTTATAAAATCATTGGCTGGGGAATTCTTTGATTTGAAGTTCGATTAGACGTTAAACATACAAAGTTAGTCCATCGTTTCTGATAAAGTTGCTGCCATGTGACCAAGAGGTCACGGGTTCGAGCTGGGGAAACAATCTCTTGCAGAAATGCAGGGTAAGGCTGCAAACAATAAACCCTTATGGTCCGGCCCTTTCCCGAACCATGCCCATAGCGGGAGCTTAGTACACCTAGTTGCCCTTTTTTTAGTCCATCTTTTCTGAGATTTTCCAGTTTCGGCAGAAAATTGCTGTTCCGTGCCTATATGTCTACAGGTACCTAGGGTCATCAAATTACTTTGTGTAAGGTAATAGGCTAAGCTCTCCACCTTTTTATTGGATATGCAACAAATTACTCTATTTGTTCTGCCGATGATATCCAAGAGCTTAGTTTCAGCTGAGTGTGGTACTGAGTCACCAATAACTGTAGCAATCCCTTGGACGAAGTAAAACAACTACCTGTTTAGGAGTCGATTATAGGCACACATTAAATATTCTGGTCAGGTTCTGTTTTGTCCCAACCATAGACTTTCACAATGTTCTCCTATAAGAAGGAATACAGCTGCAGATCCGGATCATACATTTTAATAAACAGCTTTTAAATCTTATATAAGCACTAGGCTAATCCCCTTCTTTTTTCTCTTCCATCTCTACTAAGCATCTTAATGTGATTATCACTCTCGTATCTGTCTTAATAGAAGATAACACTAGTATATGTTTTGCTCATTCAAGCTTGTTTTTCCACTATCCGACTTGTTAACTTTATCTCCAATAAGTTTTCTGAGAAAATTTCCAATCCGCTCGATTCATTATCCTACCTATTTACTTCACCAATAAACTAGGCTTAATAAGTGAACACGGGAACAAGGACAATGAAAACAGACCTGTCAGGTAATCCAAACATAGAGCAGTAACATCAGACCCTTCCAAATTTAGCACGACGAGTTTGTCCAAATCTGTAAAACCAGTAGGAACGTAATATTATCAAAACCAGATTAGATCTTAATCATAGGGGAAAAAAGAAGACTTCACGAAAAGCAGCCAAAGAACTAGGTGGAAAATCCATGAAAGGGATTGCAAAGCCAGACTCCTTTCACAGTTTCGGTATTCATTACCTAAAAGAAGACCACAATAATGGCACAATGCAAATCTACAATTTATCCAAACCAATTATGTGGTGATGAGGAATAAACGTGCTATATCGAGGTGCCTAGATCTCCTTAAGGTTGCCATTTATGCTTATAACACTAAACCATCCCCTCTTCCCCAACCTTAAAAAAGAAAAGAGACAGATTTACTTCGACAAACATGCAAAGGGATCCGGCCAAATTTGAATAAAATTAGTACATCAATTTTAAAAAATCAAACTGTGTAATACAAAAGTGAAGTAAACTTGAGGCTGTGGTTTTCATGGATAATATAAGAAAAGCATCATGTGTTTTCTGGACAAGAGAATCCCAAAAGATGGGAGCTTTAAAAAGTAAGGCGAGAACACCTAAACCAAGCACCGAGACAGCTCTTATATGACCAATTAATACCACCATCATAGGACATTGCAAAAGCTTATAACAACACAAATGTAAGTGATACCTCTCAAATAAGACACTCCAACATTTGTAATGTTGTCACATGAAATCTGAAGTTCCTTCAAACTCACAAGCCCTGAAGTACATTACGTGAAAACAGGCAAAGAGTTAAGTAGCAAACTCTACGGAACAAGCTCGGTGACATTTATGAAGATTTTAAAGCACATTCATCAAGAATACCTGCAAGAGACTTCAAGTCTGAATCTGTGATACACTTGCATCCTCTTATACTGAGAGATTCAAGATTTTTTAAACCTGAAAGTTAAAAGACGCAACCATCTTGACACGGTGAAGACCAATTAAAAGCATAAATGGTGAAAAAACAGCTAGAAAATTAAATTATAAATAATATGTTCTTTAAATAGGTTCACTAATCCTCTTACATGACCAGCGATAGATTTTCTCTTCCACCAACACCTCCTTTTAAGAAGAAAAATCTACTACCTCTGGTTTTAAACAATTTACTTCTGCTCATGATTATTCTCGCTACTTTAATTTGAATTACTTTTTACCTCTCAGCATGTTTGAACTACATTTTAAGGAAAAGTAAATTTTGTGATATACAACAAGGGATAAGTGTTTTAGTAACTCTATCAGATTATCCAAGTTTCTGATGGTACGTTCGAAAACGATAAATATCAATACTTTCATTGCCATATCTTCAAGGTGTGAAATTAAAGCTGATTCACCCAGAAAAACAGGACCATAAGAGTAGATGATGCGACAAATACGTAACTACTCAAATAGAAGAATGCAATAAATATGTGTAACAAAACTTGATAAGAAAAGGTAAGTTTGATTGCATTCTTGCTCAACGTGCAGTTCCAATAAGCAGAAGGTCAATGTTTTCCTATGCAATTCTTTCACTCTCACCCCGCCCCTCCTTTTGTCTTTTCTTTTACGTTGTTAATTCTAGTTCTTTAGAACAGCATGGAATATTTACTGGTATTCTCCTGATAAACCCCTAACATTCGACTCAAGAATTTCTGTGTCGTAGATTCGGTCCTTTGCATCGCAAGTAGAACTAAATAAGTGTATCAACAGGTTGGAGTTAAACGCATAAAAGGAAGCACATAACCGAGGAAAAGAGGGACATATGTTGTGTATTCTTATATGACTGGAAAAGATAAGAGTGGCAGAACATTAAAGACCGACATAATGTTTCCTCGACATGGAAATTTTGGAAAATAACAAACCTTCAAGATGAATAAAACCCCCATGAATTAGAGGACATCGCTCAAAATCCAACTTCATCAGTTTCACTAAGCCGGATAAACTTTTCATTGCTTCAGCTGTAAGCCCAACGCATTTTCTAAAACCCAAATATTTCAAATTTGAAAAACCTGAAAGCAAAAGTATAATGGATCGTGATCACCAAAAAATCTAGCACCAAAGTGGGGGAGGATAGAGATATTCTATCAAATATGTTACGCATTCCATATGAACTATTTTCTTAAAAACAGTATATTAAGCAGGATATAATGCAGGTAGATGAGTATCGAATCTCTAGTAGCAGATTACCATAGTGCTGAAGCATCACTTGAAGTTCACTTCAGATGGATTTTTCATATTCGTTTAGTTGCCTTTGTTCTATCTAAAGAATAGAGAAGTCCACAGAGAGTTGGTATCCCAAAAATGTAAATCAAAAATTTTCCCAAAAATTAGAATAATTGGAATCCAATTGCTAGAAGCAGCACTTAATAAGTAACGATTCGATGCCAAAGACAAAACACACTTTAAAGAAAATAGCAAATTCAATGATAGATCTTTCCACATTCTTGCAGACATTGGCAAGCTATAACAGACACAAACACAACAATACTAGATACAGAAGGAATAAAAACATTTCATTCCCTTCAGACGAGACAATCCTAATATGAGAGCAATATAGATAAACATGTGATATATCATCAAAGAGTAGGAATAACTACCACTGATGTGCGTTATGCCACCGTCAGAAATTTTGTCGCAGCAATCCAAACCTAAAGCTTGGAGGTTTGAGCAATTCCTTAAGCGGCTTAAACCAAAATCTGTAACCTCAGTACTAGAGATATATGCGGACAGTAAAGATGATCCTTGTGAAGAGATGACATCCATCCAATTATCTTTTACTCGTGTACATTCTTCCATGCACATATCCTGTCAACAAAAAGAAACCATCGAACGAAAATAAGCATTAAACGATCCTAGACTAAAACAACAATTTAACATTTCAAGCTTTCAGTACAAGCTGGGACTTTACATGCAGAGCGCAATCTCTGAAAGCCTCAATACAGTTATCGGAAAGACTACATGAGTCCACCAGATGGTTAAAAATCAACTGGCTTACATCGCTCGGTAGCATGGAAAATGAATGGTATTTGTCAATGTCCTGTAAATACAGAGAGCATAAGATTTCCTCAACAAAAACACAAGTCCTCAACCATAAAATCCCTAACAGAGAGAATGAGTTAATCACCTCACATATTTTATGAATGCACAATTCCATGAGGGACGGACAACCGCTTCGTCGAAATTGACAACAGCCAGCAGGAACAAAAAGAGAAGGCTCTAGCCATTTCGAGCTCCCAAATTTGAAGTATCTACTAGAGAAGCCTCTTCTAGTTATGTTCTCATCGGCATAATGGTCTCCTTTACATGAACAAACGCTCCCCATAATCAAGGAATTTCCTTCAGAAGACGCACTATCATTAAATTTTTCCTAAAGATGGTACTATGACCAGAGGCGGATGCAGCCTTGCAGCAGCGGGTGCATCTGAACGTATTTTCAATGCGATATATAAATTTATGTGTAAATATTCACTACAAATAGTAAGTTTGAACCCACAATTATAAAAATATAATAGGTTCAATGCTAAAAATCTTAAAGTTTGAATCGGTAAAGTTTAATTGGATCCGCCTGTGACGATGACTCGGTTAAGCAAAGAGTAATCCCATATGTTTGGTAGCAATTTTGCATAAGCATTCAAGAGCAGTCCTGGAAAACATGGACATAAAATACATCAAAATTCCACATATATACTTTAATTTAATATAGAGATGAAATTAACATTGTGAGGAATGCTATTGAAAAAACAAAACTATCAATATAAATTGGCATGCCAATAAGTCAGAAAATGAATAATAACTCATTGCATTTATTGGTTGAGTACATCAATATCTATAGGTAACTAAAGGCATAAATTAAGTAAAATATATCATTAATGTAGATCCTAAACTTAGAAAGAAAGTAAATATCTTATAAAATATTCCTAAACTAAAAGGAAAATAAATATTTCTACCATTAGTGTAGATTCTAAAATTCTAAATTAGAAGGAAAAAAATATTATGAAATATCTATAAACATATTTTAACAGTTATCAACTTAAAGAGAATTTCAAAAACACAACCAAAACTAATGCATAATTAACCATATACAAAAAGAAGAGGTTAAAAAAATCATTTCCCTTAGATTATTAAATACTATTATACGACAAGAATATGTAAAATATAATCTTCCCTTTCTTCTTCTCAATTATTTGCACAAGTTTTCAAGATTTTCTGAACTCTCTCAATGACACTTCTCCAAACAAATACACTATGCAGAAAACAACAAGAAAACAACCTTAAAATTCCACAAAATATGTTTTTCCATTGTTTCTACCACTAAAAAGGTAGTCTGATATACAAAACATCCTGCATTAACACAGGGTCCGTGAAGAACCGCAACCTAGGAGTGCGATGTAGCCAGCCTACCCAAATGCAATTATTAGTAGTTGCTTCTACGACTCGAACCCAAGTATTAGTAATTACTTCTACGACTCAAACTCAGTATTAATAGTTGCTTCTACGGCTCGATTAGTAGTTGCTTCTACGGCTCGATTAGTAGTTGCTTCTACTGCTCGATTAGTAGTTGCTTCTACTGCTCGATTAGTAGTTGCTTCTACGACTCGAGGCCTGGCCTATTTGCTTCTACTACTCAAGAACACAAAATACATGTAAAGTTTGAATCATGCGCACAATAAATGGAAGGGAAGGAAAAAGGAACTTAAAGGAACATCATAATATAAAAAATGAATAAGAAAGCATAAATGCATGCAAAGAGAAACAAAATACACACTTAGTAAAATTTCAGTGTGTATTTTCAACTAAATTTTCAAACCTCAAAGAGCAAAATTTAAGTACTCCAAAAATAAGATAGAGCAAATTTCATATGATTTCAAAGAGGATAAATACAAAGATGAGAATTTGATGGGAACAATGAGAGTAAAAGAGGCAGAAAGGAGCCAAAGAAGGTGGCAAGAATAGGGGAACTATGTGTGTATGTGCCACCTGTCCATATTTTTGTTTGGAAATGTGGCATTTTGATGAGTCATTTATATGACTTAGATTGATTTAATACTAAGAAGATAAGAAACAACCTTTTTTTTTATATTTTGTGTGATCAAAAAGTGATGTCATGTCGTTATTCCTAGTACTGTGTTGTTTGTGCCTTTTTTATTTTTATATTTGTTATCGTGGTGTCGTATGATTTGTCACCCTATCATTATAACATATCGTTATTCAAAGTTTATCTTTTTTATATATAAACACATAAAGTACTTTTATACATCGGTAATATTTAAGATATTGTATCTGATAAGCTGAAATTGATTACGTAGCTTTCCTCGGTAAGAGTTCGTCCCATCGAACTTGTTTAGTGCAATTTATATTTTCTGTGTGATTTACGAGCTATTACTAGTGAGAAGGTAATATGTATACGATGAAAACCGGTCTCAAAAGATGAGTGAATTAGGAAGCAACACGTGTCAAGAATATAATGACCAATCAGCAGTGATTCAACCATGCTCACATCGGATACAAACTTATATGGCCGGATAAGATGCTGATAACGGATGCAAATCTGTGGCCAAATAAGAAGCAATTCAAGATATGACTGTCACATAAACCATATAGAAGACCAGAGGCTTATCCAAGTTGAGGGATATGGGTTCACGTGAACCATACTCCTCTCCCTAAATCATGTATAATAATGTTATATTTCTTCAAAATTACTTAAATATATATGCGTGAATTCATGTTCAAAGACTATTATGGTGCAATTTTTATGGGTGCACCTCTACAAGTGAAATTCGCAGTTCAAATCCCACTCTGAACGGTCTTGTTTTCGGCACGGAGTATATATATATATATATA
>NC_031999.1:45520817-45554603 GCF_001879085.1 Nicotiana attenuata
ATATAAAAATACTAAAATTTCAAAAATATATATATAATTTTGAACCTATAATTTTAAATGTGTTGTGGGTTATGGTAAGAGAAGCTAAACCAATCAAATATAAATTTTAGATCCAAATCCAACTCTTCACATTAATGCACCCATCCTCTTGAAATTTTGAATCCTGCAGAAAACCCTAAGATTCCTCCCGTCTTTATTAGGCTTTATTACCCTTTTTATATTGCCTTTTATTGTAGCATTAATGTTGATAATCAACAAGGCATAATTGGTAAGTCATACACCTCGTAATTCTACCCATAGTTCTAGTATAGATAGAAGATTTTATTCGACTGTAAAAGAAAAAATACGAACAATAAAAGACTAAATTTCTTATCCCGGTGGAAACATTCTAAAGCTCAAACTTGTTTAAAAAGTTCAACTTCTATGTTCAAAGAGTGTCGTTTAAAACGGGAAGAGATGATACATTTTAAGTTAAATTTTACAAAAAAGTTTTTTTTTTTTTTTTTTACATCACTTAGATGCACGAATATATCTTTGTTTGAGTATATCTTTTTGGCTTATAACTTTGTGGACCCACCTTATCTCAAAAGAATTTTTGAAAAAGATTGAACTATTTTATTATTATTCAGTAGAAAGGCGCCATAGGATTTGTAACAGGGGTAAATAAAAGTTGATGATTGACATCAGTAACAGAATAAAGATTATTATCATTAAGTAACTTAATTAGCAGAAGATTGAAGAACTTATCATGGATTTGGATTCTACTTCATGCGCACTTGATATTTTTATATAATTATAATAATTTAGTATAGTTAAGTAATAAATTGAAGTAAGAATATGTGCATTAATAATTATTTATGTTTTACTAATGATAATGTATGTGAGTTATGTGTCATGTATTTATTGAGTTGATGTAAACATGGAGTGCGAATCAAAAGAGATTTTTCATTTTCCATATCAAAATATTGACTACTGTGAATAACGAATTATGCTTATGCATCTTTTTGGCATCTATGATGCTTATAAAAACAATTAAAAAAATAAAACTAAAAAAATGATGCTTATAAAAAAAAGTCATTAATTGACAATTGAGATTAAGTTCACACTCAGATACGGTTATTTGGGTGGTGTTTAAATGGATTCACCCCCTACTAAAGTTTTATTCTTCTTTTATTATTTTTCCAATTTGGTACAGTATAAAAAATAGAGAGTAAGAATAGCTTGATCCCGTTTTAGCATTTAATATCTATTGGTTGTTGTATGGATTATGAATTAAGCATTAGTTAAGGAACTTATTCTTCGAATAATCCATGTCTTGTCCTCCTTTTTTGTACAGAAACTTCCTTGTCATTTCATATTTTGTATATAGTAATATAATATAATTCTATATGCTGTAACAAACCTGTGGGCAAATTCTCCTTTTTTATTATTGGGGAACAAATTCCTCGTGGAATATGCATTTTACTTTGTGTTAACAAATGTCACGATCAAAACATTTCATATACAACTCTTTAAATTAGCTCTATAATCATTGGCATATACTAATTGAAAATTTCATCGTTAATATTGTAAATATTACTTATTATATTCAGAAAATAATGACATTATTACCATTAGAAAGTCAAAATATTTTTCTTAAGACAATGATTTTTGCAACAGTACAATGGCAATATTATAATTTTTTCCAGTGTTTAGATTGAAGTATAAGGAGAAGCATTGGTCAATCACGACAAGGGTGTGGTGAAGTAGATGGAATCTTTCGTCCTTAACTAGAGGTTTAGGCTTCAAGCCGCGGAAATAGACAAAACCCATGGTAGGTCGCGCTTCCCGTTCAATTAGTCTAAGCAACGGAAATCTAAATTAGTCAGCCTATGATTTCCAAATACCGAACGATTAAAGCAAACCAAAAAAGGGAAGCACTCATCAGATATTGCACATTTAAGAGGAAAAAGAAAAAGGAAAAAAAAAAACAAGAAAAATGAAGTGGCTTTATTTAAGGCAAGGATTTTTTTTTCGCAAACCAATTTCTCAAAATCAATTACTAACAGCTGCAAATTCAGTAGCATTTGTGCTTCTGCAAAAGAATTACAACTTTGTACAAAGTACTATGAACTGAAGAAGTTGCATAGCATAATGGAGGATTTACTAGACAGAAGTGAGTTACTTGCACCAAGATGAAAGAGGAAAAAACAGTAAACCAATTGAATAACTCAAGCTCTAAATCACTGTGCTTATAAACAATAGAAAAAAGATCAAAAAGGAGGGATTCTAAACCCATGAACTGTGGCACTAGTTATGAAGATAGCGCAGTGCGCGCAGCATTTCTTCCTAAGCCAACACCCAAACCAACCGGTACAGAATCAGTTTTGCTCTTAACATTATGAGAACAATGAGCAGAATGAACATGACCCTGGTGTGAGTTCTGGTTATTGTTCATATTGATAACATGATGGCCATTTCCATTGATCTGGTTAGAATGGCTGCCACCATTTTGAAGACTTGAACTGCGAGGAATTTGCATCATTCCTATCCCCTCGGACTCAATCGATTCTTCAACGTACTCGATATCTTCGTTATAACCATTTATCAAGAAATCTGAACAGTTCTTCTTACACCCATGATCATATGGATTCCGGAATCGACCACCTGGTCCTCTAAGGTAACTATAACGCATCATATTGGCCATTTCATTTGTTGTGATGTTGTGTGAAATCTGTTGCAAAAGGGAAAAAAGAAAGGTCAAGATATATTTCATGTTTTTACCTTAGCAGGAGAGGGAGAAATAGTCATCAATAGACAAACATGTTTAACAGTATACATTCGTGCTGTCACGTGTTGCTGACACTCAAATGAAGCAGACAGACAAACTTATCATGATTCCCAGAGACATAGTCCTAAATGACATGATGGAACCATCAACAGTCAGATTGAGGAAATATGAATCAGAAAGGTTGAAAATAAAATGCTAATGAGCATCCCTGGTGAAACTATAAGCATGTTCACAACGTCCGCAGTAAGATATTCAGATGAACTTTTTGATCATGCAATGATCATTATTCCCAGAGACATAGTCCTAAATGACATGATGGAACCATCAACAGTCAGATTGAGGAAATATGAATCAGAAAGGTTGAAAATAAAATGCTAATGAGCATCCCTGGTGAAACTATAAGCATGTTCACAACGTCCGCAGTAAGATATTCAGATGAACTTTTTGATCATGCAATGATCATTCATATACATAAATTCTGTCTCTTCCCGAAAACATATCTGGAAAGAAAACAAATTAAAGACCACAGCATGTGTGCTAGTGGCCCTATTATCCAGAGCAGCTGACACAAAGTGCGTAAATCTGTGGCAGCACCCGGGAAATGAATTAAGTGTTTCATGTTGTATGTTCCAACAACAATAATTATATCTTTGCAGGCATATGATACATGTTTGAAACATATAATTTCACAGAGTGCCAGTAGGCTGAGGAGATTATGATAACTGACAGGAAAAAAAAAAGAAACATACTTGAGAAGCTTGTACCCCAGTTAAGACTGCCACACCAACAAAGAGGAAAAAGTCCGCGAACAAGAATGCTAAAGCACCAATATGGTGAGTACCAGCATGATTTAACCAAGCACCAAAAGAAGACGGAGCTGCTGGATCAGTCAAGACTCCTGATATCTCAAAAGGCATTTATTTAGCAGACTACAAACTGAACAAAGGAACAAATATTTCCTGATGAACAAATATTTTATGTGAGGTACAGGAAAGAGTCTTACTTGTAAGAGTAACTGCACCAGTCAATACCATTGCCAATACTTCGAGAACAAGAAAGGTGAAAAAGTCCCACTTGTTTTTCTGGAAAAAAATGTGGAAAGTAATTCTTCAGAAGACAAATAAGAGCTAGTAGGCAAACATAAAAGTCAAAGACATACTGAAGTATCAGAGAAACTGTGAAACAAGGTATATATCATACTATAACCATCACCCAATGAGGTAACCGCTATATTATACATATACCTTAAGCATCACAAGTCAGTTGTGATTTATCTCAAATGTACAAGTTGACCAGAGAAAAGGACACAAAAGAAACCGGAATCTATTACCTTGCCTATGCAATTAGACACCCAAGGACAATGATGGTCAAACTGTTCCACACAGCGATCACAGGTTGAACAGTGCTTTGCACGAAGAGGACGAACAATCTAGCAAAAGGAAAACGATAATGCACATAAACCCCCAAATAGATGAGTCTCTAAAAATAAAAGTATGAACAATAAGATACACACATACCTTGCATGTGGAACAAAGCTGAGACCAATTCCCAGCAAGCAAAGCAGGATGATTTATCTCCATTTTCAGCAGAGGTTCCTGAGATGTGACAAGGATATGATACATATCTTGTGAATTATAGTGTCTGAAAAAGAGGGAAGTTGCAATAAAAAGAATAATAGGAAGGCCTTGGAACAAGATTATGTAAACCTCCTAATAGAAAAACAATGAGTATTATTTTGGAAGGCCTCTTTTCACTATTAATTCTGATTTTCTTCCAATTTTTTGGGGGGTAGGACTGCAGGGTTGGAACTTACATCATCTTTGGTATTTTGTGAATCATGTTGACTCCTGCTGATGTAACCTGGATCTTTTCTGTGACCAAAAATCAAGACAGATTCAAATTCAACAGGTATAAGTTAAACACATTGTAAATTTTGACATCACCAATGACAGCAAGGGGTAAGGAGTAAGTGATTCTAAGAAATCCACCTAAAGAAGACAAAAAGAAAGAAAAGCATTTTTGGAAAACCTCATGTACATTCTTACTTCATATATAACGAACGAGCATGAATATTTACCTGCTGCACCGATAAAACATAACTAATCCAACTGTAGCAAGGAGGACTCCCGACCATGCAAATAGTGCGCCAGCAGCAGTTAATCTTGGCAGCGTTGAAGCTGAATCAAAGAGAAAATTAAAGGACATTCCATACCATAGTAAAACCAATGAGACAAAGTTGATTGCAAACAAGAGGATCAGATGAAGTACCCGTGATTACTGCATGAATGTAAGTGGTAAGTAGAAGAAATATTGTACAGCAAAGAACAGGAGCAAGTCCAAGCTTAGAAAGTTTGCCAAGTCGGGTACTTCCATCACAGCGTTTGTCATACAACCGCCTCGCGTTTCCCTGCAAAACCATTTATTGTTCTATAAGAATGGAATAATTCTCAAAATGCTGCATTTCAGAGAAGATAAAGACACACTGTGATGTAACAAACGCTGATCTCACTGGACTTTGGAATTGGATACCAACTCATAAACAACCTACTATTAAGTTAAAGACACTGAAATTAAGCAACACCTACAAGGAAAAAAGCAACTTGTCTATGATTCTTATCAGAAGCAAGCTGGGCAGGTGTAAGGCCTGTGTTATCTGTCACTGTCAGGTCTTCCTTCTTCCCAGCCTGCACCAACACTGTACATGCTTCTAGGTTACCCCTAATAGCAGCCCAATGAAGTGGCGTACAACCTATAGTAGAATGAAATGTAAGAAAACCTCTGAGTTCAAGCAACAGATAAAAAAAAAGAGTAGGAGGAAAAGATTTGGTTTACCCTCTTTATCCTGCCGTCCACGATATGCATCAAGAAAGAGTAAAAGACGTATACAGTCAGCAAAACCCTTGTATGCGGCCCTAAATTTCCGGGAAAAGAAGTCGCAAGTAAATAAGTAAATTACCAAATAAGCCAAAATAAAAGAGTGCAAGGATAAACCCACTACTCGGTTCATGAAAAAGTAACCAAAAAGATGACCAGCTAAGTAACAGACGACATTTAGCAATAGGAACAGAGGAGGCTGGTGGTAAAGAAGCATTTCCATCTCTCGATGATTAAGTGAATAACACCAAAGAAACTTTTCATATCTAAGGGAATGTGTATATCATTAATATACAGCAACAACAGATAAGGAAAGTGAACTTCCAACCCATGTATACCATAATTAACATGTAGTATGGAAGGATAGATATTGTTAAAGAAAGCAATAAAAGCGAATCTCTGTCCAAATTCAATTGCTGACTATTTCATGCTCCTATGTTTAGCTACTCTCCTCTCCATATTCAGCTTCTCAAAAAAATTGATTGTGAAATCCATATAAATATTCCTTCGTATATTCCAGTACCAGATCAAGGGTTGGGATTTCTTACTTTTTCTACATTATCAGAGTTTCTCTTTGTTCTTTGACTAAGCATCACATTGTCAGATTTTATAGGAATTTCTCCTGAAAGTTATCTCTAAAAACAAAATGACCTCAAGAACCGAAAATATCCAGTTCACAAATTTCCACATGGGGTCAGGCAACCATGTAATACACAACAGGATAAATAAGCTCCAAAAGTATAGGCAGCACTTGCTGCTGCAAAGGCTATTGCGTGCTTCTAACACCTCAAGATTGTTATTCAAGAAAAAAGCATACAAATGTTGTTCTCAGAACTACCAGTGTAAAGGGCTTCTTCCATCACTATCAGGTACATCAGGATCAGCATTCCACTTTGTAACAATGTAATAAAGGAAAGCTGTCTGACCATATTGTGCCGCAACATGCGTCGCCTGCAGATGAATTCATTGCATGAGTAATAGGCAAGTCTTCACAAATTTAGATACTAAGATCTTAATCAATTTGTATTTATTAAGTACACGAGCTGTGTGAGGACGACGAGGAAGTATAGTGGAAAAAGAATATCAAGAAAAACAGGGTGCGCTTTCAAACACTTCGACAGTAAAGATTATCTACTGATGAAGTGCTTATCAGAAAAAAGAGAATGAAAAAAGGGAACATCTATTGCTGAGGTAAAATGGTGTAAAAATGTTGCAGCTGATATAACTTGTAAGATGTAGTCCGTTTATGTTCATCTTTGAAGTCTGCACCTATCCACACAAGAAGTGATAGAAGTCCTTAATGAGATTACAAAAAGATCATTAAAACTTCCGATGTTCCACAACTTTGTCCTACTTTCTTCTTAGGCTGTTCCTGATTGTTGTCAACTCTCCCTAAATGGAAAGCTCAAATACATTACTCCCAGGCCTTTGGTTCAGCAGTGACAATGCAGCACATGATGTGTTGGTTAGGCACACTTCACGGATTCGAACCCTGTCATGGACGAAGCCCGTTATTTAAGTTGGAAAATGGTGGAAGACGGTGCAATCTCCCTGAAGTTTCAACCTGTGCGCCAACTGGAGTCCAATGGGAATTTCTTCGAGAAAAATCCCACAAAAAGTCTTCAAACCCTCAATTCTGCTGGTCTCTGTTCAGTTTTATTCTTTTTTACTTTTTCCCAAGACAGCTCAATATATGTCCCAGTATGTTCCAAAACAATATTAAACAACTCACAATTGTAACTCCTCTTAATAATCATGTCAAATCAAAGTGGATCAGCATTTTGCGCATATGCAGTAAAAAATTTAAGGTTCACAGCATGTCCTACAAAGCCATTGAACTAATATTTCCATTGATAGAAATTTTCTGTAAGGACCTTTTGGGCACTGTCTCATTTTTATAACCTTCCAACATCCATTACAAAGAGCTAAAAATTGCAAATGCGACGGGCTAAGTGCTTGCAATGTACTTTGAGCTACAACTCGTATTGGTGGCTCAGACCTCAGGGACATGGAACAAAAACCTAAAGTAAAGTATTGCAGTAGGGATAATATTGTTAAAGACGCGCTTGAGGCACACTTAATCCTTGAAGTAGGTAAAAAAGAAGGGTGTTTCCCCTAACTTGGGAATGCTTCACCAAGGTACTAAGTTGAATGTCTCAACAAAAACATCCATCGAAGCTTCTTGATCAAACAAAAAATAACAACCTAAGCCTTTGTTGTAAAAAAAAAGGGGGTGAACCTCACGGTCCATGAGCTCTATAAGGAGGCACTACACAGCAAAGCAATAAATTAATTGTAAGAAACCTTAGGGACGAATATTGGTGATTAAAAACATAAATAGAAACCTTACTATAAGAAAACTAGTTTTTTAAATAAGTAATACAAGAAAGTAGATCTCAATAGAAACTTAAAACTTATATCTTTACATCTAAATTTAAAATTTAGAATGCTTTCTTATCTTGATTAAAAAAAGTTTTTTCTTCATTATCTTTCACTTAATTGCAGGTTTTTTCAATTTTTTTGCCCACATTAATGTCGATTCTGTAGTTACGTTTACTACATTAGATTCTATTTATCTCTCGTCAACTGTATTTTTCTTCAATAAAAAGCACTTTAATTGTGCTTTCCGATTAACTCACTGCCCTTTATGCTTTTCAGCTTCCTTTGGGCCTATCTGCCTTGGATAGGAAGATCCTCCTCTTACATAAAACAAGTGGCAGGCTTCACAAGAAGAGAGCTCAAGTTATCAGCTGCCTTACTTTGGTGTCAGAGCCTCAAACAATGTGGAATAGCCTCTGGACAGTTTAGTGACAATAGTCCAGTTTTATGCAAAACTTTGCCATGGTTCAAAAACTTGAACTTGTAAGCACTCTAGTTCTAATATCTATAACTTACCTATCACGGGAGATTGAGTACCCTTAATGAGATTCAGAATAAAAATTGTGTAAAGATGTTAAGAGTACAAATGCAGTGTAGTATTTACAAAACTTGATCTTTAGGGCGGCATTTTTTAATTCCATCTGGAGAATGATTAGTGCTCAAATCACAGAAGGCATAGCTCCTGGGAAGCTAATATGTTTGCTGGACATTAATAAGCTTGCTGCAGTAGCCACGGTTTACTTTATTTTGAATGACGGCAACAACACAATAATTAGACAACAGATCAAAAAATATATATATATGCCCAATAAATCATTCTATCACGCCACTGGACTACAAATAGGAAGAACTGGGAGTACTATACTTCTTGCAGGACTTTTCCTGACTTATCAGGACTTTGTTTCTGTCGCAGGGTAACCTTTATGTTTGATATGAGGTTGTTTGGCTATTATCTGATTCTTTCCACTGAAACTTGTAAGATTTCTTTGATGAATATAACTTCTTCTATTCGTCAAGATTCCAGCAAAATTAATGCGACTGACTTTCTTTGGACAAGTAAACACGTTCTGATGTTACCAAATCTTGTTTCTTTAAGCTTGCAAATCCCTAAATATTGCTAACTGGTTGCGTTGGAGCTTCCACGATACCCATTCTTTACTCTGCTTATCTTCTTCCAACTACCTTGCCAGCTTCCTATTGTTGTTTCCATTGTTATATTTGTCACGTCCTCAACATTTGATGACTATCCTCATTGCCATGTCAACTTTTTTTGCACTCTGATTTGATACACGAATTGCGCATAGGTCTTAATCGCTATAACTTATATGTTTAACCTAGTTAACAATCCACATTAAATGCCACTTTATAAGAGCTCGTAAAACACCTTCCTCAATAAAATGTACTCCCCTCTGTTTCAATTTAGATGACACACTTTCCTTATTAGTCTGTTCCAAAAAGAATGACACATTTCTACAATTGAAAATAAATCAACTTTAAACTCTTCATTTTACCCTTAGCTTTTACAACCACACAAATGTCATGGCCCCACAAAGCTTTTATCCCTTAAGCTTTTAAGACCACAAGTTTCAAAAGTCTTTCTTTCTTTTCTTAAACTCCGTACCGAGTCAAACTACCTCATCTAAATTGAAATGGAGGGAGTAGGATAAAAGGGGATCATAGTCAACCCTGTTCACTTAGAGAGACAGTCGTTACCGGTTACACCAAAACTACTGCCAGGAAAGCTCTAGCATATATCATGGATTGGGAGGTCTCACTGAGATGCTAGTGATACACCCAGGGCTTGATCCAATGCCATAATATCAGGTGCATAGGTGTACAGGTCTAACCGGCTAACTACTTTTTCTTCTAAGTAGTTAGCCGGTTAGAACTGTATGGTATTATATCAAGCCTTGGTCTAACCGGCTAACTACTAAAGTCTCAATTCGACGGAGAACAATATAGTTGACCCAAAGTTCACACACTGCCCTCCTTTTCTAAGAGATGAAAGTCCTCCTTCAAAACCAATGTGGAGTAAGTAGGGTGTCCATATATCCTGTCTTCCAGCAGATACATTAAGATTTACCAGAAAGAATAATGCAACTGGCCCTGGCAATTTTACGCAGAGTGGAGTCCACTTTGGAGTTCAGGTACAATTTCTATGTCTTCTTCGTGATCCATACAGGGCATGGACCCAAATAGTTTTCATTTTATTCAGGCAAGAATCCACTTTCGTTGCATCCTGGTCACCAAGTCTAAATCCTAAATGTTTGCTGCCTAGCAAAACCCAGATTACATACGCAGCAACATGAGGATGAGCTCAGTTCATGAGGCCCTAGATGGAGTATCAAAAATTATATGGAGATTGGATGGATTCGACCTCAGAGATTTCAGCAGCAAAAGAAACATAAAACTGGTTCAAGTAAAGCAATGATTACTCAGAACATACAAGCAAAAGCATACCTGGTAGCCATACATATCAGCTGCATTTACACGAGCACCCTCTTGGAGTAAGAGCTCAGCAACCTGCACTGCACCTCGAACAGAACTCCAGTGCAATGCTGTTTGCCCCGTATGATCTGCAGCATTTACGTCTCCTCCATGCTGCCAATTGCATCGCCACCACTAGCCATCAGTTCCCAACCAACCAAAATACACACACACACACAGAGCCTAGCAATCATCATAAAGTCGACAGTTCCTTCTTATAGCACAACAAAAGACACTCCCTAGTCACTACTCCAGCGCACCACCTCTTTCAAGAAAATTGGAGGAACACAAAAATCCACAAAATTGCTAAACAGCATAACATGGTCGGACAAGTGCATGCAAGTACCCGATATGGATTATGAACTTTTTTTCCAAACTACTTAGGAAAAGTTAATAATATTACCAAATTCCCTGTGTTAGAATTACATAGACCTGATTGAGCGAAATGGATTCATATAGTTGATCCAACTAGTATGGAATTGAGGGCAGTTGCATGATTGATTGATTATTACTTGATCAAAATAATGAGTTCTACTGTGTAATAGCTTAATACGGTAGTTAGTTATCAGTGCTAAATTTCCTTCTTTCTTTTTTGTTCCTTTTTTATTTTTTAAATTCAACTCTTTGCTTACCCACAACACTCCACTTTCATAAACTATAGACACATCCTGTTTTCTTAAAACGTGATGTTCAGGCAAGCTTGCACTTCTAAACTAATCTATCAAATATCTACTACTTCCCTACCAGCAAATAAATTGGCCAATCAAGACTAGACAGATGGAACTGTTCACCTAGTAATGCTGGCTCCAGCAGTCGTCATTCCATCTATCGACCACTAAGCCACCCCCTCAATGGCAACTAAAGACAAAATAATTATGGCATAATTTTAAAGTAAAGCTCAAATTTCAAGAATCAAAATAATAAGTTTTATAGTGTAATAGAGTACTCCCCCATTCCAATTTATGGGATACTATTTCCTTTAGAAAGAAAAATACTTTTCTATTGTTAGAAACAATTTTAACCTTAAAGTTCTCATTCTCTCCCCTTAATGGGGAGGCGGAGCCAAGATTTGAAGCTTATGGGTTCGGGGTTCTAATCCTTTCAAGTTATTGGGTTCTAAATTAATAATTTGTACATATTCAATAATTTTTTTAAGACAAATACATGGATTGGACCAAAGCGGCTGCGTTCGGCCGAACCCGTATTCAACGGGCTAGCTCCGCCCCTGCTTAATGGGATGATTCATAGCCAAACAAGTATTGTTGCTTGTTTTAAATCACAAATTTCAAAAACCTTTCTTTCTTTCTTTCTTAAACTCTATGCCAAGTCAAACAAATTGGGACGGGGGAGTATTTAACTTATTATTGCTAACTTTTTTCTTTTTAAACCAATTCAACCTTTTGGTTACCCACAAACTAAAGACACAATCTTTATATCTTACTTTAAATCAAAACCTCAAAATTCAAGAACCTAAACATAAATCTAACGCTCCAAAAAATTACAAAATGAGCCAAAATTCAAACCTCAATGATGTATTGGGCAGCTGCAGTCCGATTATTAAGAGCGGCCCATTGAAGGGCATAGTAACCCAGCCCATCAGGCTCAGATACAGAACAACCCTCACTTTCCACCAATCTCTGAAGCTTCTCCATATCCCCATACGCCGCCGCCGTATACACATCGTTCCTCAAACTCTCATCCTCAACGCCTCCACCTCCGCCGCCGTTAACCGCCGCCGTGGATGTTGATTCGACGTTAATTGATTCCGCCTCCTCCACTACCTCGATCTCCGATGCCATTTTTCAATATTACCCAGAAAATGAGAAATTCTTTAAAAAAAATTAATTTAGGAAAGATTCAAATTCAAAAAGGGATGAATCAATAACGAGTTGTATGAATTTGACTATGAAAATTGAATACTATATGGATATATTATTGTACGTGGGAATGAATGGGGTGGAATTCTAGGGTTTTTCTGGGAAGGAGGGAGGGTTGGGTTGACTCGGTATTGAGGAAACAGCGAATCACCAGAAGCCAAAAACTCTACACTGGCGATGGAAATGGATATCTAATTTTCTTTAACTTTTCAATCTTTTATTTCTAGTAATTTTTAAGGTATTTATATCTATTTGACTTTTTCTTCCAAATTTCTATTTTGAGTAAAAAGTAAAAGAACTGATCATAGTATATTTCCACTTATTTCTATTTGTTATAAATATATTATATTATGGATGTTCATTTAGTACTCCGTTGTAAATAAGTTTCCTGAAGAAGCTTATTCATATGGGACTTTGCCGTAAATATGTTTATTAGTACTCTATTGGAAATAAGCCTCCTGAAGAAGTTTACCCCTTCGGTACCCGGTTATGGATAAACATTACCCCGGTAGAAGATTATCCATACCGGGTATAATAAGCTTATCTTTTCGAAACTCCGTTATGGTTAAACATTACCTCGGTAGAAGGTTATCCATACCGGGTATAATAAGTTTATCCTTTCGATACTCCGTTATGGATAAACATTACCACCGGTAGAAGATTATTCATACCGGGTACAATGAGCTTATCCTTTCAGTACTCCGTTATGGATAAACATTACCTCCAGTAGAAGATTATCCATATCTAGTATAGTAGCAGCTTACACAGCAGCTTCCTTTCTTCTATAAATAGAAGAAATTTCAGTTCATTATGTACATCAGTTTGTATTCGAATAATATATCATTTTCTCTCTATACTTGTCTTTACTTTACAGTCTTTATTTCATAACACGTTATCAGCACGAGACTCTGCCATCTCGAGCAAATACTTTGAAAGTATCTGAGGTACGAACTTTCTTTTTCTATATAATGTCAAATCTTTCTAAACTTGAATTTGTAGCCCTGGATATATCGGGCAAAAGCTACATGTCTTGGGTGCTTGATGCTGAAATTCATCTTGATGCGATGGGTCTGGCAGACACCATCAAAGACAAAAATCAGGCATCAAACCAAGATCGTGTCAAAGCAATGATATTCCTACGTCATCACCTTGATGAGGGCATGAAAATGGAATATCTTACTGTTAGAGATCCAGTCATACTATGGAATAATTTGAAAGATAGATATGACCACCTGAAGATGGTCGTTCTTCCACATGTACGTTATGATTGGACTCATCTAAGTCTACAAGATTTTAAATCTATAAGTGAATATAATTCTGCTATGTTCAGAATTAATTTCCAATTAAAATTATGTGGTGATAATATTACTGATCATGATATGTTGGAGAAAACTTTCATCACTTTTCATGCCTCGAATATGCTCCTGCAGCAGCAATATCGAGAGATGGGATTTAAAAAGTATTCTGAACTTATCTCACATCTTCTTATAGCCGAGCAACATAATGGGCTATTAATGAAAAACCATGAAAGCCGACCTACTGGTTCTTGTCCATTCCCTGAAGTGAATGAGGCGAACTTCCACCAAGCTAGACGTGGAAGAGGTCGTGGCCCCAGTCGTGGTCATGGCCGTAGTCGGGGAAGAAACTCTAATCATGGTAATAATAATGCACCAAAGAACCCTCCTCGCCACCAACAGTGGAAAAGAAAGGAACAAAAGCATGAAGCGGTGCAAGCACCAAATGCAGAAAATGCATGTTATAGATGTGGAGGAAAAGGGCACTGGTCACGTACCTGCCGTACGCCAAAGCACCTGGTTGAGCTTTATCAAACTTCCCTAAAGAAGACAGAGAAAAATGCTAAAGCAAATTTTATTTCTGAAGATAATTTAGACTTCATGCATTTGGATGTAGCTGATTACTTTGCACTCCCAGAAGGAGAAACAAGTCATGTAATCGGTGGTGAATCTGTAAAAATATAAATATTTTAATTTTTGTTGTTTGTAATAGATTGTATGGTTATGTAATTGTTGTACATAAATAAAATTTATGCTTTTATAATGATGTTTACTATAATATATTTTATTTATGTCATTTTGAAGAATATGGATAATCCTCAAATTATGTTTGGATCAAAGACAAATCATGAAGATATTTGTGTTATTGATAGTGGAACAACTCATGCCATATTCAAGTATCAGAAATGCTTTTCTTATTTGCATAACGAAAAAGCAAATGTTTCAACAATTTCTAGTAATATAAGTTTGATTGAAGGCTCCGGAAGAGCCATTATATTTCTATCTAAGGGAACAAAACTTATTATATACAATGCATTATTCTCCTCCAAGTCCCGAAGAAACTTGTTGAGTTTTATAGATATCCGCCGAAATGGGTATCATGTTGAGACAATAGATGAAATGAACGTGGAATATCTTTGTATTACAAAGAATATTTCTGGCCAGAAATACAATGTAGAAAAGTTACCGACTTTATCTTCAGGCTTATACTATTCAAAAATTAGTACAATTGAAGCACACTCTATCGTAAACCAGAAGTTTACGGATTCAAAATACTTTTGTGCTTTGGCATGGCCGTTTGGGCCATCCTGGATCAATAATGATGAGACGAATTACTGAAAATTCGAGTAGGCATCCATTAAAGAACCTGAAGATTCTTACAAATGACGAATTTTCTTATGATGCTTGTTATCAAGGCAAAATGATCACTAGACCATCACCAATGAAGGTTGGCATTGAATCTCCTGCCTTTTTAGAGCGTATACATGAGGATATATGTGGACCTATTCACCCACCAAGTGGGTTGTTTAGATATTTTATGGTCCTAATAGATGCATCTTCAAGATGGTCTCATGTGTGCCTACTATCATCTCGCAACCTGGCGTTTGCAAAGCTATTAGCCCTAAAAATTCGATTAAGGGCACAATTCCCAGATTATCCTATAAAGGCTAGTCCCCTTGATAATGCTGGAGAATTCTCATCTCAAGCCTTTGATGATTATTGTCTATCAGTTGGGATAAAAGTTGAACATCCTGTAGCTTATGTTCATACTCAAAATGTCCTTGCAGGGTCATTTATTAAACGCCTGCAATTGATAGCAAGACCACTACTTATGAAAACAAAATTGCCCACTACTGTTTGGCGCCATGCTATCTTGCATGCAACATCACTTATCCGTCTCATACCGACACATTATAATAAATATTCTCCATCACAATTAGTTTTTGGTCATGAACCAAATATTGCCCATCTAGGAATTTTCGAATGTGCTGTATATGTGCCAGTAGCACCACCACAGCGCAGTAAGATGGGACCACAGAGAAGGATAGGAATATATGTTGGATTTGAATCACCCTCTATTATTTGCTATCTTGAACCATTGACAAGAGATTTATTTACTGCTCGATTTGCAGATTGTCGGTTTGACGAAACAAATTTCCCACAATTAGGGGGAGAGAAAAAAGGAAATCAAAAGAGAAATTGTGTGGAAAGTTTTATCATTATCTCACTTTGATCCACGTACCCCTATATGTAATCAGAAGGTCCAGAAGATCATCCATTTACAGAATATAGCAAATCAAATGCCAGACGCATTTACTGATTTGAAAAGGATAACTAAGTCACATATCCCTGCAGAGAATGTGCCTATCCGCATTGATGTCCCAGTAGGACCATCTACTAGCATGAGAGCTAGTGAACCTAAAGCACGCCCGAAGCGTGGTAGGCCTTTGGGTTCTAAGGATCGAAATCCTCGAAAAAGAAAACCGACAAATGATCAAAACGATACTATGAAGGGATATCCTGAAGAGACCCAAGATCTTATTAGTTCTGAGATTCCTGAAGAAATCAATGAACCCGAAGCTCACGTGAGTGAGGAACTTTTAATAAGTTCGACCGGTGATGGAATTAATTTAAATCGATCTGAAATAGTGGTGGATAATATTTTTGCATATAATGTTGCACTTAATATTATGCAAGATAGTAAGAATCTTGAACCTCGATCTGCCGAAGAATGTCGACAAAGATCTGATTGGCCAAAATGGCAAGAGGCAATTCAATCGGAATTGAAGTCACTTGCTAAAAAAGAGGTATTTGGACCAGTAGTCCAAACACCTGTTGGTATAAAACCAGTTGGTCATAAATGGGTTTTTGTGCGTAAAAGGAATGATAAAAATGAAGTTGAAAGATACAAAGCTCGCCTTGTTGCACAAGGATTCTCACAACGACCTGGAGTCGATTTTGATGAAACATATTCACCTGTTATGGATGTCATAACATTTCGATATCTCATCGGTTTAGCACTACATGAAAAGCTTGAAATACATCTAATGGATGTAGTTACAGCTTATCTGTACGGTTCACTTGATAATGAAATTTATATGAAAATCCCTGAAGGATTTAAAATGCCTGAAGCGAATTCAAAATCTCATGAAATGTATTCAATTAGACTACAAAGATCTTTGTACGGTTTAAAGCAGTCTGGGCGTATGTGGTATAATCGCCTTAGTGAATATTTGCTTAAAGAAGGTTACATAAATGATGTTATTTGTCCATGTATTTTTATAAAGAAAATGGCATCAGAATTTGTTATACTTGCTGTTTATGTTGATGACATAAATCTTGTTGGAACTCCAGAAGAACTCCAAAAGGCAATTGAATATCTTAAGAAAGAATTTGAGATGAAAGATCTTGGAAAGATAAAACTTTGTCTTGGTCTGCAAATTGAACATTTAGCAGACGAGATCTTTATCCATCAATCTGCATATACAGAAAGGATCTTAAAACGCTTTTACATGGACAAAGCGCATCCATTGAGTACACCAATGGTTGTTCGATCACTTGAAGTGAATAAGGATTTGTTCCGACCTCCAGAAGAGGATGAGGAACTCCTTGGTCCCGAAGTACCCTATCTCAGTGCAATTGGTGCACTAATGTATCTTGTTAATGCTACAAGGCCTGACATAGCATTTTTTGTTAATTTACTAGCAAGATACAGTTCTTCTCCTACACGAAGACATTGGAACGGGATTAAGCATATATTGCGATATTTAAAGGGAACTCTTGATATGGGTTTGTTTTACGCTAACAAAGATAGTGCAGATCTTATTGGTTATGCAGATGCAGGTTATTATCTGATCCCCATAAAGCTCGATCTCAAACCGGGTACGTGTTTACATATGGAGGTACTGTCATATCATGGCGCTCCACAAAGCAATCTATTGTTGCTACTTCTTCAAATCATGCTGAGATAATAGCTATTCATGAAGCGAGTAGGGAATGCGTATGGTTGAGATTAATAATTCATTTTATTCGAGAAATATGTGGTTTGGAATGTGAGAAAAATACCCACAATTTTATACGAAGACAATGCTGCATGCATAGCCCAACTGAAGGGAGAATTTATAAAAGGAGATAGAACGAAGCACATTTCACCAAAATTATTCTACACACACGACATTCAGAAAAATAGTAACATTGATGTGCAACAAACCCGTTCAAGTGATAATCCAGCAGATTTATTCACTAAATCTTTGCCAACTTCAACTTTTGAGAAGATGGTATACAAGATTGGAATGCGAAGACTCAAATATTTGAAACAAGGTTTTTATCAGGGGGAGTAAAATACGCGATGCACTCTTTTTTTCCTTACTAAGGTTTTTTCCCATGGGATTTTCCTTATAAGGTTTTTAATGAGGCACCTAGCAATGCGTATTACTAAATATGTGTACTCTTTTTCCTTCACTAGGATTTTTTTCCACGTGATTTTTCCTAGTAAGGTTTTAATGAGGCACATTATCTTTTAGTGAACATCCAAGGAGAGTGTTATAAATATATTATATTATGGATGCTCATTTAGTACTCCGTTGTAAATAAGCTTCCTAAAGAAGCTTATCCATATGGGACTCCGCCGTAAATATGTTTATCTATTTAGTACTCTATTGGAAATAAGCCTCTTGAAAAAGCTTATCACTTCGGTACCCGGATATGGATAAACATTACCCCCGGTAGAAGATTATCTATACCGGGTATAATAAGCTTATCCTTTCGATACTCCGTTATGGATAAACATTACCCCCAGTAGAAGCTTATCCATACCGGGTATAATAAGCTTATCCTTTCGATACTCCGTTATGGATAAACATTACCCCCGGTAGAAGATTATCCATACCGGGTACAATGAGCTTATCCTTTCAGTACTCCGTTGTGGATAAACATTACCCCCAGTAGAAGATTATCTATATCAGGTATAGTAGCAGCTTACACAGCAGCTTCCTTTCTTTTATAAATAGAAGAAATTTCAGTTCATTATGTATATCAGTTTGAATTCGAACAATATATCAATTTCTCTCTATACTTATCTTTACTTTACAGTTTTTATTTCATAACACTATTTGACTTATTTCTTTTTGTTGGAATTTTCATGTATTTCTGATGGCCTCTTAAAAAAAAAGATCAGATCGTACATTTAATTAACAGTGGAAGGATCTCATTCAAATTATGTATTAAATAAAAAAAAAGTCCGGACTATACATTTAATTAACAATGGAAGGATCTCATTCAAATTATATATTGAATTAGTTGTATTTTCATCGGCGTTTAATTGAAATATGTAAGGTGATTGATACTTTGATTATTTTTTATTGCAAAAAATATATTTATATTTTTCTATAGTTTGATGATTAAAGCACAAAAGTTGAATATGAACCTACTTCTGTTATTTTGATGTCTTCTGACGAAATAAACTCAAGACGAAGTTTTGATTAAAGCAGATATGTATTCAATTATTCCATACTAAAATTAACGTTGGGGCAGTCGGGTGCACAAAGCATTCCGTGTCACGTATCCAGTAAATGACCGCACCCTAGGGTATGATGTAGAGTCTACTTTAATGCAAATATTAGTGACTGCTTCCATGACTCAAACCTGTAATCTATATGTCAAATAAAAATAACTTACCGTTGCTCCAAAATTTCTCTTCACTAGACCAATATTGTGCATCAGAATAGAATAAAAGAAAATTATTCGATTTAATTATATGAATTATGGAGTTTAAAATTAAAGTATTGTTATAAATAGAATTTTATTTATGGTGAATGTCTATTTTAGAGAGATTCTAGGGTTTATTACTTGGTGGCTAAGTCACTCTCTCCCTATAAATAGAGGGTTATATTCCATTGTAATTCATCCCAAATCAATAAGAACTCTCTCTCTCTCTACTTTTCTCTGCAATACTCTTGTTCTTCATTTATTGTTCCATAACACGTTATCAACACGAGACTCTAACCAATTGAGTAGAAGCTTTGGGATTGAGCATAATGATTGTCAATTATTCCATGAACTTCCTTCATGATTAAATTTTAGATTTAAGGTAAGTATTTTACTTTATTTTACTCTTTTATATTCTTGAAATTCTATAATTTGATTTTATATACAAGCAAAGACAACAAAGTTTGATTATAACTCTAATGGAGTTTGTAAGAAATTATAACCACCTGAAGTGGTAAAATTTCTATGTCTTGCCATGATCAAAGTCATGTATGATCGTGAGCACAAGAAGTGAAAACTTGTCCCATTGAATTTGCTCCATTCTCATTCCCTTAAGAGAATGTGATAGCAATATGTGATGAGTCTGAAAGAAGACAAAATTATTACCGTGAAGGTATCAATGGATGTGGACGTAGCAATAGACGAAATTATAATCGTCATCATTGTGATAATGAGAATAATAAGGATTCTCAAAATAATCCTTCACTCTGTGAAAGTAATATTTGTCATCGATTTGACATGAGATTTTATTAAGCACATATAGATGATTATGGTCCATTCATGATGTGAATGTGACAACATCTGATTTATGAATACATATTCATTCTTCAAAGAATATGAACGTGCTAGTGGTAGTGAATACACCGCACTCACCTCTAAAAGGAGGTTTGAGATGATATAAGAATGGCATGAATGGTCATTGGTCACGTACCTATTGTACGCTAAAATATTTTGGCATTGTGATTATTAAAAGACAACGGTAATGCAAGAAACATATCTTGCATATAATTTTGGCCATAACCATAATGGTATAACTTTCTCTTTAAAAGAGATATTCACCTTATGGGTGTTGATGAATATGTGGTACTACAAAATTAATTAAGAACTCTGCAAGAGCCAATTATACTATTTTGGAGAAACACAATTGATTACCAATGAGGTATTGTGTTGTAGTAAGTCTCAGAGAAACTTATTCAGTTTCCAAAGTATACGCGAAAGCGGTTGATTATATTGAGACTATAAATAAAAGAAAGATTTAATATCTTCTATTAATACAACTTGTAGCGGGGTAATATGTATGTGAAAAGCTACCCGCTTTATTCTCCAATTTGTACTACATAAACAAAAGAATACCACAATGAAGTGGATATTTATTGATATAAAAATTCATATCATAATAAACTTGGAGTTTATTCATAATTGCACACATCATGGTGTAAACCTGAAGTTTATCAATATTGATAATTTATCCAGTTGGCATAATTGGTTTAGCCATGTTAATTCAAGTATGATGTGCAAAAATAAAAGAGAATTCACATGGGTAAATATTAAAAAACTAGAAAGTTCTTTACGAATTCTCTTACATTGCTTGTTCTCATTAATTAATAGACCAATTAAAATTGGGATTGAATCCCATGAATGCTGGAAATATCAAAGGTGAATATGGGCCCATTCATCTGCCATGTATACCACATAAGATGCATCTATGAGATGGTTACATGTGCGATTATTAATAACCCGCAACATGGTGTTTTGCGAGGTAACTTGCTCAATAATTTAATTTCGAGCATAATTTCCAGATTTTCTATTCAAGAAATTCATCTTGATAAGTTGGTTTACATCACAGTTGGTTTAGCAAAATGATTTATTAAGTGTCTCTACTTAATAGCTAAACAATTGCTTATGAGAACAAAGTTATCTATATCAGTTTGATATACATTATATACCAAAGTATATTATTTTCTCCCCTCACAAGTGGTTCAGGGTCAGGAACCAAATAATTCCATCTTATTATTATTGATGTGCGGTGTATATTTTGATTAACACCATAACGCACAAAGATGGGTTCTCAAAGTTGAGGAAACAAGTTAGTTTTTCTAACATGAGGGGGAGACAAGATACAACAGTTGAGAAAAAGTTACGTGGAATGAATTATCATTTGTACATCTAGATCCTCGAATAAAATAATATGAACTTGAAGTTCATAAAAGGATAATTCATGTATAATTTATTTCAAAGCATGCCAGAAGCATTTGCTGATCCAAAGAAAGTAACTATATTCTCAGTGCAAATGCTCCTATTAGAATAAGTCCTAGAAGGACAAAGTCTATGGTACGCTTAAAGTGTATAGACAAATCGATTTCAAATAAACTTCTTGATAAAGAAGATGAGCAAATGATCGAAATGATCATAATAAAGGAGGAAAGTGATCTAGAAGATCATATGACATAATACTTCATAAAATCTCATGAGAGATTTAGGTACCTGAATATATGAATGAAGAGATCTCTATGTTATGTCTTTATGAAAAATAAGGAGGTTGGAACCGATATAAAATGTTTGTCGACGACATTGATTATAGCACTAAATATATATGAGGATCTTAAGTATGAAGAAACAATTCAAGTAGAATTGGTTTCATGTGAAAGACATGTAGTTTTGGACATGTAGTTCAAACACTTAAAAGTATAAAGTCAATGGTGTGTGCTATCACCTTTATGTATCTTATATGTCTGGCATGACATGAAAACTTGATGTAAATCTAAGCTCTATTTATATGGCTTATTGACTATACTTATATGGCAATCCATGAACGATTTAAAATGCTGATAGCATATGCAATTCTTGGAGAATTTTTTGGTCACGAATGACCACATCCTCAGTGCAATTTGTGCACAAATGTATCTTGCTATAACTATATGCATGATAATATGATTGCAAGAGTTTTCACCTCTATGTGAAGATATTGAACTGACGATTCCAACAAGATCATATGAAGATAATTCATCTATATCAAGAATGATGATTTCAAGGTGCAATATATTCATTCAAGTTAATATAGCTGATTTGTTCATCAAATCTCTACAAGATTGGAATGCAAATGCTCAAGGATGTGAATTGATGCTCTCATCAAGAGGAGTTAATACGCGTTGTACTCTTTTTCCCTTACAAGGTTTTGTCCCACTGGGTTTTCCTTGCAAGGTTTTTAACGAGGCAACCAAAAGGTGTATTGTTAGATATGTGTACTCTTTTTCCTTTTCTAGAATTTTTTTCCCACAGGGTTTTATTTTAGTTAAGGTTTTAACGAGACATATTATCTGTTGAATAGACATTCAAGGGGGAGTGTTATAAATAGAATTTTATTTATGGTGAATGTCTATTTTAGAGAGATTCTAGGGTTTATTACTTGGTGGCTAAGTCACTTTCTCCCTATAAATAGAGGGTTATATTCCATTGTAATTCATCCCAAATCAATAAGAATTATCTCTCTACTTTTCTCTGCAATACTCTTGTTCTTTATTTATTATTCCATAACAAGTATAGCAAAGAGTTTTGGTGAATATTTTTAAGACCCCATTAAATAATTTTTCACATTAGTTCCCTGTTTTCAGTCTATTCTCTCGCCGTCACTTAATGCGACAGAGCTTACCAAGTTGCTTATCCTTAAATTCAGGATTATTCAATAATAAGTTAGTTCAATACTTTGATATCTATAGTTACCAAAGCTAATTCAACTTAAAAACATATTGTATTTCTTAATAAATAGATTAGCTCAATTAGCTTCCCTTTTTTTTTTATCTCATTAAGTCATTTACTTATTTTTCTTTTTCTCTTTCTCATTCTCACATTTATTAAGATAAGCAACATTTGATTACCTAATAATTTTAAAAGTTGGGCACATTGACGTCTACTTGTCTAAAAATGCTAACACCTTGTTTGGATGGTTGTTATGTATTGTTTCATAATGTACTGTATAGTATTGTATTGTACTGTATTGTTTTGATGTATACAATGTTTTGATAGATTAGTATTATTTTTTGTCGTTTCATGATGTCATGCACCAACAAAATGAAGAATAAATTTGCAGTATTATAAAATAAATAAAAAAAAAAGGTATAAGGTAGAATTATTATATAAAAAAAGTAGGGTAGAGGATAAAATAAGATTATTTAATAATATGGAAGGGCAAGATGACGAAAATAAAGGGGGGAATGACGTGACCATACCAAATGGGTCGTTCCATAAACCGGTATTTTTCATCATCACGTAACAACATATTTAACGATATGATAAAATAAAATTTAAGTAACAATCAAAGCAAACATTATATATATTTAAAGCAACAATACGATACAATACAACATGTGACAACCATTCACAAGCTGTTTGAACAATGTATTTTCTCTAGATTTTCTGCCTTTTAACTTATAAAAATAACTTTTGCTTTTATTTATGTCACTGATAATCTGCCACAGTATTTTTACAACATATAGAGATGAAGCAAAAGCTACTTTCCTTTTTATAAAACCTTCTAAGTAATAGTTACCGGTCAAACAAACTCTCTAATTGGTTTAACGAGTTTTTTCTTTCTTTTTCAATTGTTTGGCTGAAATGAAGCAATTGCTTGATCAATTTGCAAAAAACAATAAAAAAATGTTTGACGAAGACAATCCTAATATTTGTTTGTAACACGGCGTCACAAATAAGACCACTTGCGTGAAATCATTAATGTTGCTTAATTGCTTAATAAACTACCACTTGCAATAAACCATTAATTCACATTATTTCCATCACTGGGAGGGATCCAAATAAATTGTTACTGCCAAACAGCTCCACTGACCAGTCTCTCCATAAATATGTGCTCTTCAATTACGAAGGACAAGGGATAATTATTTTTGGGATTAAATTTGAGATGGGGTTATTTTATGTTTGATTGAGACAAAAATTACGGTATAGTTAATCCCGAAATTAATTATCTCGGGATTGTAATGTTATTTTTATCGCTATGGAACGGTGGGATAACAATCCCGAGATAACTAATCCTGGATAACTTGTTTCCCAACCAAACGACTCCTAATGTGGTCATTGGCCGGTTAGTTTATAAAATTTGAACCATACCAATTTTTCAGTTATTCTATTTTGTATAACCAAAATTAGACTTTTCGAAACCGTCTCAGTCATCACAGTTTTCTCTTTGGTATCGGTACCGCTCGGCTAATTTTTGTCATTTTTCTTATAATGTCATGTAAGAGTCGCTAATAGAAGTTAGAAGGTGATAAAATACGAACTTAGTTAGGACTTTGGCAAAACTCTCTAGATATTTTTACAATTTGTCTTGCCTCGGATATTCCATTAACGATTACCTAGCCCAGGAAAGGAAAAGAAAGGGCAATCTGCTAGAGGCACCTTCCTATTCCTTGCCGCAACGTATCCTAGGTTGGCTACCTTTCCCTTGCGAAATCCTAGGAGACTCTTACTTGTAGGCGTAAGGAAGATTTCTAATTCACCGCTTGGACCTAAAAACAATCTACTAAAGGTCTTCCGATTCTGCTGCGGGTATTTTATTTTCTTGGATCTTATCGATCTATGCCCTTTTGGTCTATGGGGTATCCCCCTTTTTCGCATTTCTTTCTTTCATCTTCCTAATTCCTCAGGTAAGCTTCATGCCAATCTGACTAACGGACTCCCTGGCTTCTATACAGCAGCTGCACAATGGTTGGGCCTGAGGATCCACATTTCAATATTATCCTGAGAATCAGAGAGCTAATGAGAAGGGATTGGAGGTGTGAATTGAGACATATTTGGAGGAAAGGCAATGTGAAGATTGAGCATGATGACAGGCGGCAGTACTTTCTTCGCATCCCTAGCTCAGGTCGGAGCAAGGTACAATCGGACGTTCAACAGGTAGTCTCACGATCGGGCACTCATGCCCCGACATTGTCATTTTATACTCCCGCGGGTCGGAAGGCGGCGGAGGATAGGAACAGGGCCCTTCTTCTTTGCAAAAAAACTTCGGAATTATCATCACATCAGTAGGCGCAGAAAGCAAATCTTGGTATTGACTTATTGAAAATCATGTGGGGTGGGCCATTCCATCAAATCTTTGAGAAGGGGCCCAATCTCGTATTTGATGGTCGGCGTGGTGATAGGCTTCGTTTCTACGACTGCCTTCCCAGCCGTTGAAAGACTGAGCGAGAACGGTAAGGGGCGCATAAACAAAGAATGTCGTTGTGCGGGGATGCGATTCACCAAGCTGGGGCAATCTGCACTCCGACGCTCCACTGAACAACAGTTCTCCACCTTACATGTTTAGAATAGTGGTCGAATACCTTAGGCCTCAATTAGCAGTCGTAAGGCCGGCATGTCTTCATCCCGAAATAAGTAGATGCAGAATCTCGTCTGTTTGAAAGGTAACTTGAATTAGCAGTCGGACTGTGAACCATTGTCATTCGTTAGGCCTCCCAATATAATTGATTTGAAGGAGTGAAAGCCACTTGACTATAAGGGATATAAAAGAAATTGATTCATCATCTGTAACATCTATCCATCCCGCAATTCCAATCAACCGATTCATTGAGTAACTCTTGGGTAAACTTTTAAACTAATAAGAGTTGTATCGTCTAACTTCATTCAAAAATGAAACTTGAATTTTTATAGAATCAAATTCGAAAATCATTTCTATTTTGATCATTTCTTAGATTCTGTTGAATTGTATCGAATCCATGTTCGATTTAATGCGAACAGTTACCATCAAACTAGAAAACTTTTTCTTTTTACTTAAATTTAAAAAAGTATGGATGAAGTAAAAAAAGGTACATAAGGAGCGAGAAAGAAAAACTTGGTTACGGGAATAGAAGGTTAGGCCGACTACTTTAGTAGCTGAGGAGCCGAGTGACGTGCCATCGCTACTAATTGAGTGCCAGCACCTAGCTGTGCTGTCAGTAAGAAGGTAGCCGGAGCCTTTCGAAACCCAAAATCCCAGGAGCTAATCCAAAATCACCTACTCGATTGACAAGCATAGCTTTTATAGCTGCTTTATCTGCCTGAAGTCGTGTAAACTGATCGAAGAGGCAGCAAAATAGGAACTTTCGATCAGGGAGAGCTCAACAAGGTCGAGACCAAGATGATGGATATTCCAAGGAAGATCGAAGAAGATGAATGAAGGTTTATACCTACCCCTAACTGGCACTATGAATCCAATCCCATCTACATAGATATTCCTAGCCACGAGATGAGGGGGTTCTCTCTTACTGTTAAGCCGTCTTCACTTCTCCACGCTCAACGAGATGCGCCAACCTCGGGATGTTTTACTCCTAACCCCATAAGGTTCTGAGACGGAGCTTAACCTGAGTCTCGGTTAAGAACGGCGATGATATACGTTTCACACGGCGCACGATTCCATGGATAGTTTCATTCGAGATCGTGATGGAGGACATAGCTTACGATCATCGGCTTTGATCATGCCACTAGGCATTTGATTAAGACATTGCACAATGATCCGAACACTTTGTCGCATCTCTTCGATACGAATACAGTAACGATCATAGCGATCTCCTCTGGTACCTACTGGTATGTCAGGATCCAATTGGTCATGAACATCGTAAGGTGCTGCTTTTCGCAAATCCCAGCATACCCCAGAACCTCTTAACATTACACCACTGAATCCCCAATCCTTTGCTTGCTGTGCACATCCTGGGGTTGAAGAAGGTCCCAAGGGTTCGGTTGTTCGCCGATTCAAGTGGTACGTGAGTTGGGTTTAGAACGTCGTGAGATAGGCATCTGGTTACCTTTGTGGATCTCCGCCGCCTGCTTTTGCGCTATTGTTACTTATGACGTCTCTTCTCTTACGCAATTCCTGACTAGTCGTAGTTTTTCTAAGGACCGGAATAAGAGGTTTCGACTTTTCACCCCTAACCACAACTCACCCGCTGATTCTTCAACATCAGTCGGTCGGACCTCCAGTTAGTTTCACCCAAGCTTCATCCTGGTCATGGATAGATCACCCAGGTTAACTCAAATGCCAGCACAGAAATAGAAAGAGTCGTGCTTCAAAGTGGAATTCTTCTAAGATCCATTGCTCGATTTTGCTGCATGGGAGCACTATTGCAAAAAATCTTTCCTTCTTTTTTAGTAAGGGTGTCAGACGCAAGTATGAGGGGACATTCCCCATCATAGAGAAAGCAGGACAAGTTGCCTAAAAACTTCAGCTTCTTTCCAAGCCATAGACGATTTCTTTATGCCCATCAAAGGATCTTGAGATGCTAATCCACGAAAAACGATACGAGCAAAGCGCCAATGGCGCGCGAAGCGCATGCCGAACAGGCACGGAGAAAAAGAAGTGTGGAAGAGAAGCATCCGAGCTCATTCCCTTCGCTTCCTGGGCCCAAAGCAGTGTCTAAAAGGAAAGCGAAGTGACTATCATCGGATAGTCACGAGCGCTTAGAGGTATGAAGTTAAGCGAATCTTACTATCTGAAGGAGCTTAGCTTCTTAAAGGACTCTTAATAAAGAAAGCTTTTTTGAAGAAAGCAAGCCTTTCAAGTAGGGCTTGAAAGAAGCCAGGCGATCCGATCAGAAGATAAAGAAGATAGACGAGAAGATAAGGGGCGAAAGACTTTTTTTCCATCATCCAATCCACAACAAATCGAATGAAACCTGGCAAAAAAGAAGTGAACACTTTGCTGAGGAACTCTTAGTTTCACTTCCTTGAACTGGCTACTACCGTGCAACGTGTCCTTGCTTGGTGGGTCGTTAATTAATCAGTTTTAATTTGTTCTAATTTTACTCTATAGGTAGGTATCGGCGGGGCTTGCGTAATGTAGTTGTAGTTAAGGCTGAAGTAGCGCTTTTTATTTTAGAAGATCTACTGAAGTACCAAAGGCGAACGGGGCTCCCTCTTTTGATAGAAGAAAGTGGGAGAGCAGAGGTTATTTCGGTAAACCGATGCATGAGCTGAGGCTCCCATGTCCCGCCGACCCTCCGAAAAAGTAAGGGCTCATAGGGAGTCAGAAGCAAGCAGAGACCATCCTAGATTACTCTCTCTGATGTTGCTGTTATAGCTTAAACTTATACAGACTTAACTGAAGGTGCGTGCTCAATTGAGGACCAGCCAATAAAAGGTCTTTTGGATCCAAAAGCAATGGCACGACGGTTGTTTCATCAATAGATAGAAATAGGAGATTTCCCCTTATTCTTGAGAGATTCCCTCTAATATCTCTTTCTATCTATCAGAACAGATCAGGTTATCTATCAATCGATTTGAAAATAGCACGCTCATCTCGCTTTTCGTTCATTTTCGCCACGAAAACATAGCCGCCATAATAAGAAGCAGACGAAGCAGCTAGAAGTACTCGCTTCACGCCCTTGAATTATTATTCACGAATGAATTGGGAAAGTCAATCCTGCAACTCCTTCCCTTGATAGCCTTGAGTTGTTGGTTACACCGCACCGGAAAAGCACTCTCTGGGAAATCCGGATCTTTTTCAGCAGGGACAGACTTTTTTCGCTTGTTCGTCAAGCTTTCGAGCAGCTCTTTCAACTTCCGCCTAATCCCCCAACATGCTCAAGAACCGAGAGCCATCCAGGGATTAGACGGCCGGAGGGAGCTTGCTTAAAAGACAGTGAATCAAGAAAATATGATAGATAGCCAAAATAGAAATTTATCCAACTATTTAACTACAACGTAAGAGAATTGAGCACGTACAAAAGAAATATGGATCATACGAGTTGAAATATAATTAAAATTTGACTCAAGAAAATAGTTTATTAGAAGATTAAGTATATAATAAGAAAAATCTAAATCATACGAGAGGAAATATATTCAATACCTTATGGTTTGCTATTCAAAATCGCTGGTATACTTGTGGCTTGCTACTCAGATGATAACTAGAACTAATTTAGCTACAATAAGAGTAGCATAATAGGTTGGAGAGTTGACGCTTTGGAGCCTCGGCGTAACTGGTAAAGTTGCTGCCATGTGACCAGGAGATCACGGGTTCGTGAAACAGCCTCTTGCAGAAATGCAGGGTAAGGTTGCATACGAATAGACCCATGTGGTCCGACCCTTCCTCGGACCCCGTGCATAGCGGGAGCTTAGTGCATCGGGCTGCCCTTTTCTTTTTTTATATAAAATTATTCGGGACAACTCGGTATTTTTTTGGTTTATTTTTGTAAAATTAAAACTCTATCCTAATTATCGGTACGGTTATAGTTATATATAAAACCTATGATTTTATTAAAAGAAGCCTCATAATCGATTCGATTAGGTCCGGTCAGTTTATTCGGTTTTTAAAGATCCATTGACACTCTTGTCTTTTATTATTCATAATAATAGTATAAACACCGTATAGGGGGTCGGTTATCTAGGAGGATGGGGAGATTGATGAGGATGTTACGCACCGTATAGGGGTGGCGTGGATGAAATGGAGGCTAGCGTCTGGTGACTTGTGTGACAGGAAGGTGCCCTTGAAACTTAAATGTAAGTTCTATAGAGCAGTGGTTAGGCCGGCCATGATGTATGGTGCTGACTGTTGCCCAGTCAAGAATTCTCATATCCAGAAGATGAAAGTTGCAGAAATGAGGATGTTGAGGTGGATGTGTAGGCACACTGGGCTAGATAAGATTAGGGATGAAGATATCTAGGGGAAGGTGAGCGTGGCTCCCATAGAAGACAAGATGCGGGAAGCTAGGCTTAGATGGTTCGGGCACGTGCGGAGGAGAAGCATGGATGCGCCAGTTAGGAGGTGTGAACGGCTGGACTTGACGGGTGTGAGAAAAAGGTAGAGGGCGGCCAAAGAAATATTGGGGAGAGGTGATCAGGCAGGACCTGGTGCGACTTCAGATTTCCGAGGACATGGCCCTTGATAGGAAGCTGTGGATGACGAGCATTAAGGTTGTAGGTTAGGAATTAGGAGGCTAGCGCGTGTTTGTCTTGGGCTGCTAGTGGCTTCATTTGTGTCCATATTACTTCTTTAGGACTGTAGGTAAGGTCGTATGAGACTAGTCCGATAGTGTAGTGTCTTAGGGTGCTAGTGGCTCTTGTTGTATCCATATTACTCTATTGTGTCTATAGTACTGTACCGTTGTTACTGCTTATTGTTATTGCTTTCTCTTTATTTTCTGGTTATTACGTTGCTGATGTTATCTCTATTTCTTTCTTGCTTCATCTGATATTACTGCGCCACTATCTCTTTTCATCTTCTTTAGCCGATGGTCTATCGGAAATAGCCTCAGGAGTAAAGGTAAGGTATGCGTAGACACTACCCTTCCCAGACTTTACTTGTGGGATTTCACTGGGTTGTTGTTGTTATTGTTGTTTGTTGTAATAATAATATAACGCATATTAGATAGAAGATTACATATAATGTGGATCCACGGTTCATTAAAACCCATGCATCTCTTGACAAAGCACAAAAATTTCCATGATAATCTTTCATATATTTTATTAGAAAAATAATACTGTATAGTCGCTGTAAAAATAATAGCAAAAAAAATGTATAAAATTTATATATTCTTTGTATATATATACATCCTGTATGTTATATACAAAAATTATACAAGTTTTATACACTTTTTGGGCTACCAGATGTAAGTAGTTTTTTGGGCGGGTTAAAAGTGATAATAGCCCTATTTTATTCATATCCAACTTTATAACCATATTGGGCCCCTTTATTAATAGGGAATCTTACATAAATGTTCCAAATAAGTTCCAACTTACCAACCTCTAGCCATTAATCATAGGCTTACAAAATTATCCAAGCACATGTAAAAATTGAAAATCCAAATAAATAAGGTTCTTTCTCTCGAAGAATCACACGCAAAGATCACCTTCCATATTTTAAGCGTGATTACAACATTATATGCAAGACAGAAAGAAAATTTCATGGATGAGATAGCAAGCAAGGTGATGAAATACAAAAAAATATATATCCAAGATTCCAAAAATCTAAGCAAAAAAGGTCATTTTTCAATGGGTATGGTTGAAATTCATTAAAAACACGTAGATGAGTCAATATACAAATTTTGAGAAAGATTGGAGGTGATTTGGACTAATGTGGCATCAAAATTCGTAGTTAAAATAGAGTTCAAAAAATTCTTCTGCGACACATGAATCAAATATGTATCACCCATGTATCACACATAGAGGCATACATGGATATACATGTGATACACATTTGATACAAGTATGATATGTATGTGATATAGATTTGATACACATATCATTTTTTTCATATTTCATCTTTACTTCGAATTTTCAATTCAAACCACCTCAAAACTCCACCGAATCATCCCAAAATTGAGATTCAAACTGCTTAAGATGTACCTAATCTATTATAATAATACCCACTCAAAAAAAAGTAAAGATTTAACCCTTCCTTTGCTACAAATAGCTGATTGGCTAATATTGATAATATTTGGCTAATATTAATAATATTTAATGAATTTGCCAATTTTTGTAATAAGCTACTTCTAAAAGGACATAGATGATAGTTTCCCTTCTTAATATCAATAATTTTCTGGGCCAGAAGGGCATTTCTCCAATATATCTACCCATCATAAATTCACTTTGATTTTGTGATATGATCTTTGGTATACCTAGCTTGCCAATCTGCCGTTCAATACTTTACAGATGATCTTCTCAAAGACATTGCTTAAGGCTAATGGGCCTGAAATTGAAAAATGTCTGAGGTGTACTCTTTTTAGGAATAAGAATGAGAAATTTTCACAAACCACTATTAGCTACCATTAGGGGTGTTCATAGTTCGGTTTGGATCGGTTTTCCCTAAAAAAAATCCAAACCAAGTAAGTCGGTTTTTCAAATATTAGAACCAAACCAAATCATTTAAGTCGGTTTTTTCTTGATTCGGTTTATGTCGGGTTTTGTCGATTTTTCGGTTATTTGTCGGTTTTTTCTTAAATATGAGACATACACTACCAAACACATATTCCGACGATCACATTTTCAATGTAACACTATCAAATCAATTGCCCTTTGAGAAATCTATTATTTACCAAGATATATTGATGATAATTGAATCAAATAGTGATGAATAATTTAAGGACTCAATTAAAAATATATTATTTTTAACACGAAATGGATTCTTACACGTAGCACAAAAAAAAACTACCAATCAAACTAGAATGAAAAGGTAAAGAACTATACCAAAAGTGCAAGCTACTAACATTTACCATTAAATATTTGAAACTTTGTATAAAACTATACATGTATATAGGTGTAATAATAAATTTGAAATAGCTACTCCTATAGTCGGTTTGGTTCAGTTTTTTTCTGATTAAAACCAAACCAAACCAAATTTGACCGATTTTTAAAATTCAAAACCAAAACCAAACCTAACCAAAAAGTATCGGTTTTTTTGGTCGGTTTGGTTTTGTTTTCGGTTTGGTTCGGTTTTTCGGGTTTTTATGAACACCCTTAGCTACCATTTACTATATTACTTCCTATAGCTATGTTTTCAGTTTTGCTAGAGTGTATTCGATGTATTTAAGCTACTACATTCATGAATACAGTAGCAAAACTCGGCATGAAACAGGGGAGTACAACTAGGCAATTATTGTATTTGACTGTATTCACGATATGTATTTGTGAATACAGTAACGTAAATAGCGTACATCGTGATCTATTCAGCTGTTTTTAAACGGAAAGTGAATCAGTTAACACAAATAGACTCCTAATATAACTCAACAAACTCAATTATAAATCTGAATACATAAATACATCTGAATACATAAATTATATTAACTAAAAAAATATATGAATACATTCATGGAATATAGCGAGACAGTGAATGCAATGAAATACATGGAATACAGCGAGATACATTGAAATACAATTAAAAAAAATTGAATACAATGAAATACATACAATACAGCGAGATACATTGAAATACAATGAAAAAAAAGATAACAGACTCTTCAAGTTGCTCAGCCCCAAACTCCGTCGTCTTTGTTCAAGAATAACCCTAATGTCGTCTCGCCGATAGCAGATTTCGAACCTCCATTGTCAGCCCTAATTTACCCTATGTTAGATTTCGACATCAATACGAAACATAAGACATTGATTGCTAAACACACTCTACAACCACTAAACATAACTAAACGAAATTTTCATTGTCAGCCCCAATTTACCTTTCAGTAGCAGATTTCGAACCTCCATCTTTCTCTCTAGGGCTTGATTTCGACATTGATTCAGAGTCCCAGGCCACTGACGATGAAAATTTCGTTCGACAATGGAGATAAATTAGTGGAGAATTATGGTTGTATTCATGGAGAAAGACTGGCGTTGAGAGAGAGAGAGAGAGGGGAGGGGGGGGGGTTGGAAG
>NC_031999.1:45554623-45583921 GCF_001879085.1 Nicotiana attenuata
AGAGAGAGAGAGGACGGGGGGGGGGGGGGTGAGAAAAATCTGAAAGAATGAGAGAGAAAAATAATACAAAGCGTATTTTATGGCTTAAGGGTAGGAGGTGACCATAAATATATATTTGGCTATAAAAATCAAAAGGTAGCTATGGAATATAATTTTTTTAAAGGGTATTTATTTAAAATAAATAAGGTATCAACATTTGCTACAGGAGGTAAAAATTCCAATAAGAATCAGGCAAGTACTAGCGAAGTACTTAGGGCCCGTTTGGCCATAATAATAATTATTATTATTGTACTTTTTTTGAATATTTTTTTACTTTCTTCAAAATTAGTATTTAACCATAAAAATTTCAAACTTCACTTGAAATTGAATTTTGAAATTTTTTAGAAATTTGAAAAACGCCAAAAAGCTATTTTTAAAATTTTCTCTTCAAATCACTTAGAAAAATTCAAAAAGAACTTCAAATTGTTTTTATGCCAAACACAACTCTAATTTCAAATAACATTTTCACTTGGGATTTTTTTTTATTGTTTTCCGAAATTTCACGATTCTTACTTTCAAAAGCCCACTTAGTCATTTGTGCACTATTAAATATAGCTCTCATTCTTTTAAGGAATTTTTACATTCCTATACACTGTATGAAACTATATTACCCTCCTTACTCAAGTTTTTCTATAATTACATTTTATATACCCAATTACCATTTATGTACATTTTAAGGGAATTAATGATAATAATTAGTGTTTTAAAATTACTCTAACATATCTTTCACTTCCCCACGTTTCTCTCTCCACATCCCACCCCCCTCCCCACGTATCTTGCACAAGAGAGCAGCAATTCCACCATTGACAACCATTAAATTTGAAACTTTGAATTCGAATTTGGATTTTCAAAAAACATTGTTTGTTTGGATTGGATGTTGTTGCAAAGAATTGAGAATTCTCTCTACGTCTCTCTCTATCTCTCAATCCCAAATTTCAGTAATGTAAAGCAAAGGAAAAGAGAGCAGCAATTCCACCATTGACAGCCATTAAAAAGCTTTGAATTCGAATTTGGGTTTTCAAAAATCAATATTTGTTTGGATTGGGTGTTGTTGCAAATAATTGAAAATATGGTTTGGAGTTTATCTCAATTTTGAGGGGTTTTGGTGAAGATTAAACTTGGTTTTGGCTGAATTTCAGATTGAAACTCGAAGAAGAAGAAGAATACATGGCATACATTATACTGCAGAAATTGTAGTAAAATTGTATTATGTTGTTTATATATTTTTTATTTATTTATTTAACTATTGTATGAAAGTTGAACAACATTTTATAAAAATTATATTTAAGTTGTATGATATTGTAGTTGTATATAACTGAGTAGAAAAAATATATGAAAATTATAGATAAGTTGTAGGTAAGTTGTATAATATATAAATAATTGTGTGAAATTTATTTTTACTATGTATAAATCAGATACAAAATATACAAAAGACATATTTTATAATTTTGTATAAAATTTGTATTTAAGTTGTATGTTATTGCAGTTGTATTTAACTGGGTAGAAATAATATGTGAAAGTTATAGATAAGTTGTTGATAAATTGTATAATATATAATTAGCTGTATAAAATTTATTTTTACTATGTATAAATTAGATACAAAATATACAAAAAAACATATTATATAATTTTGTATAAAATTTGTATTTGTATATAACTGGTGGGTGAGAGAGGCTTTGGCAAAGGTGTGTTTGCAATTGTCCGTTATTGCAGAAAGTAAAAGAACAAGGTTAGTGCAGAAGTTTAGAGGTGAAAAAACCTCCATTCCGGAGATACTCCTTCAGTTTGCTTTACTGTTCTTGATTTTCTGAAAATGCAAATCATTATTACCCGAGTCTCTCTTTGCTGCTTAATTCCAGTTTATACAATTCATTGCACCAGTTATTGTCTATGTCCTTTGTGAATCAAGAAAGCAAAGACAGATATATATACTGGAAATAAACAAGAGAAAATGGAAAAGGATGCAATTCTTCAGAAAGACGAAAAAAGCAAATTAGGAAGAAGCTCAAACGGAAACAGAAGGAACACAAAATTTTGGAAAGTAGAGCAGCTTAGTTTTCTAAAGGAGAGCCTATAGAGAGAAAAAGTTCTCTAGTTATGAGTAAAGTTCTCTCTATTTTACAATTGTCCGTCCTTGTTTGATTTTCATTCTCTAATTGCAGTATTTGGACTTGTTGACAATCCTGAATGTGGCAAAGATTGGAAGTTTATTATTAAGTAGGTTTGACCTCTACCAATTAGTAGTTTTTAGGTTGACAATCCTCCCTTAATTGAAGGCACTAATAATGAATTGAGAGCCTTTTAAGGTGGAATGTATATATTTTGTAAATAAAACTTGTGTAGGTAGGGTAATTTACTAAATATGAACATTTAGGGTAATAAAGTTTTCAATAGTGTATAGAAATAAAAAAATCCTTTTTTTAATGGAGGTAGATCATTGTCTGCCAGGCAAGAGGATAGTAAGTTTCAAATTTTATCTCGATATGACTTGTATTTCTGACCATCTCTATAATATCCTCTTTAATAATACTAATAAAGACTCCAACTTTATTCTCTTCTTGAGTAGGCATAGCCAGAAGTGCTTCGTTATCCTCCTCCAAAAATCATTTTAGGTGTGCACTGTGATTATTTTGTAGGTAATAAAATGTTAAAATGGCACGGTATAGCCAGTTTTCGGACTGATCATTTAAAATTAGCCAGCGTTTACCAAGTCAATGAAAAATAGCCACTATTTTGCTGCAGCAGAGACCGGTCCAGCATAATATACTGGAGTTCGGTGCACCTGTGTATGAACTCCAGCATATTATGCTGGACCGGTATACTTTGCTGGCTCCAGTATAATATACTGGAGACTGGAGCACCGGTGCTCCAAACTCCAGTATATTATGCTGGACCGGTGTACTTGCTGGAACTCCAGTATATTATGCTGGAGTTCTAGTGTACTTATGCTTGAACTCCATCATATTATGCTGGAGTTCCAACATACTTATCTTGGAACTCCAGTATAATATGCTGGAGTTCAAGTATATTTATGCTGGAACTCCAGCATAATATACTGGCGTATTTTCCGTGTTTTGAACAGTGTTTTCGCTCAGATTTTTCTTTACATGAAAAGTGACTAAATTTTAATTACTTTTAAAACTGGACTATTTTTTGAACGATCAATTGTAAATCTGGCTAGTTTTGAATTTCACCCTAATAAAATGTAAAGAAAACATGGTTGGGCTAAATCAAATCACACTAAAGTTCAGACAAAGTGCAAGACTTTCCCTTTTTTTAAATTTCTTTTATACATGAAATTAGTTATACTCTTGTTTGACCCAAAAACGTAAAGTTTGGTTCAAATAATTAATTTAAGATAAACATAGGTTAATTTTACTTATGAATAATATCTTCAGATCTTGTAAATCAAAAAAGGTGATTGAATGACGCTTCTGAGGACAATAATGATTCTATGTAATAAGTGTCTTTACTATCAAGAACAACAACAGTGCATGTGATATTCAATAAATCACAATATAATGACACTCATGTAATTACAACAACAACAATCCAGCAAAATCCCACAAGTGGGGTCTGGGGAGGGTAGTGTGTACGCAGACCTTACCCCTACCCCGAAGGGGTAGAGAGGCTGTTTCGAAAGACCCTCGGCTCAAGATAATAAAAAGAAGACAAAATGATAGGATATTAGATTCATCACGGAGATCATAGGAAAAATAGGAACATAAAATGCAGAAGAAAAATGCAAAGCAAAACGGTGGCTAGTAAATGGATCCAACGTCGAAAAAGAAATTAGTAAGACACGGCATTGCCCCTAGCTCTCTTAGAAAAAACCCTACCGGACTAGGCTCACAAAGGTACAAATAACGTAAGACTTAACTACCTCCTAGCCTACAAGAGGAATGATAGATCCTCAAACGATGATACTCATGTAATTAAGAGGAATAATTTAATCAGCAAGAGGTGGGACAAAAGAACCTTCCACTTAACAATGATTGAATGATAGATCCTCAAACGATTAAGGATTCCTCGAATCTGACGAGAATTTTAGTGAAAAATAAAGTCTTAAATCGAGTGAAGAATGAATCCTTTTCAAAGTAAAGCCTTGTATTGTCAGTAGTCACTACACTTGATTCGTGGCATATATACAGTAGATATTTTGGCTATAAAAAAGTAGCCTTAAAAATAATTTATAAGTTAATTCTAGTATTATTCACAATCTAGTAGAACGCAACTGTTCATCAAAAATTAAGAGTACTATACAAGATTTAGGACACATATTCATCATTATTTAGCACCAAACTAGGATTCGAACTTGTGAATGAGAATCATCCCGCGGTGAATTAGAACATGATACCGTAAGTTCCCAAACAATAATATAGTCAGATCTCTCTATAACTGCATCCTTATATAACAACATTTTACTACGAAAGTTAAGTTTTTCCGGAACCAAAATTCATGTTCTGTTATAATATATATTTTTTATAACAGCAATTTGCTATAACATCCAAAAATATCTGAAACAAACGAGTCTGTTATAGAGAGGTTTGACCGTTTGACTTTAAAAGTTAGGGCTTTGATTGCATATCTATCGAAAATGAGTCAGCAACTCATAAGCAGTGATTTGTTTAAAAAAGGCAGAATAGCCTGGGAGACACTTGTACTTATTCCGGTTTGTCATCCCGGTCCCTACACTTTATAAAGTTTCATTCAGACACTTCAACTTAATCAAAACAAGACTTTTAAACCCTTCTGACCGTTGACCGAGCTTATGTGGCATTAATATGGCTGAAGTGGACAAAATGAGTGATTTACACGCACATTAGGTGCGTGAGCTGATGATTCATTTTTATTAAAAAAACAAAAATTAATAAATAAATAAATAAAAATACACTAGCAGCGCCTCCCCCTTCGTTCTGCACCCCTCCCCCCCCTCCTCTTCTTCTTCGCATCCCTCCCCCTTCATTCTGCCCCCCCTCCCCCCTCTTATTCTTCTTCAGCCCCCTTCGTTCGACCCCCCCCCCCTCTTCTCCTCATCTTCTTCTTTAGATCCCCTCCTTTCCCCTTTTTCTTCATCCCTTCTTTTATTAGATTTTCTCCTTGGTGTGTATTTCTTCTTCCATCATGTCATCTTCCCCTTCTCTATGACTCCTCCATTTTTTCCGGTGATTTTAGCTTTTAAATTTTTTCACAGCCCTTCCAAATTGGGGTAGAGGAATAAGTCAAAATTCAAAAGACTTAATTCTCTACTCATGTATTTTTCATGGATAGATTGGTATTCATGGTGGAGGAGCCATGGTAGGTGGGTTATTCTTTTAAGAAGGTTGAGTGGGGTTTGAAGAAGGGAAGAGGGGTTTTCTTTAATTTTAATTTTAATTTTTTGCTTTTTTATTTTATTTTTTGTTTATGAAATTAAAATTTTGTTAAATAATATTATTTTGGCGTAGAATCTGATGTGGATGCTGATTTGTCATCCACGTCAAGCAAGTGAGCATCACACGATTCCGGAGGTGTTTAAAAGTCTTGTTTTGATTAAGTTGAAGTGCCTGGATGAAACTTTATGGAGTGTAGGGACCGGGATGACAAACCGAAACAAGTACAAGTGTCTCCTAGGCTATTCTGCCTTTAAAAAAACCTAGCAAAGTAGTAGCAAATCAAGTCTTTGCAAGACATTTGTCATTGCTTATGGACTCAGACGAAGATGAACGTTTTATCCGTAGTGTATTTATTTGCAATACAACAACAACAAAAAAAAACTCATAATTCTATAAAACAGTCTGGGGACGATAGAATATACGTATATCCCGACTGTCTCTGGGCTCAAGAATGAATCTGTTTGCAATATTTAAATTAATTGGACTAATATACTTTAAGTATCACAAGACAACAACATACCCAGTAAAATTCTACTAGTGGGATCTGGGAAGAGTAGGATGTACGCAGACCTTACCCCTATCCCAGAAGGGTAGAGACGCACTTTAAATATCACAAGGTTAAATCGAAAAAAAAAGGTTTTGTTAAATTCAATATATTCGTCTATATTTATAAAAAAACCAACCAACCATGTGTCACAAGTATAGTTAGTACAAATTGCTTCAGTTACGGTATCTGTGTTGTGGTTCTTGTTTCCTCTTTCCCTTCTCATTCTTTTTCAAATAATCATATTCATTAATCAACATCTTCTCTTTCCCATTTTTCTTCTCTTTGCATTTGTTTACTGCACAATCATGTGGCCATTAACATTAATTTATTCACAAACAAACAATACTAACACAGTTTGTACATAACCAATTATTCTTCATTCCTTTCCTATTAGTAAATCCAAAGCTTCTTTCTTCTTGTTCTTGTTTTCTTTATTTAAAATAAAACAATTTAATGTGCCTTTGTCTCCCCCTTACCCCTCCTTCAACCTACCTTCCCTCAATTCCTGCCCCTTATGTCCCATTTCCAGTTATACATTTTCCTTTTTTTGGTAAAGTATTCCACTTAACAATACTTTCAAATCTCTCTTTGTCTTTTCTTTCTTGTTTCTTTCTCTTAGTAGGTTTATGGATGTCTTCAGCCGAAAGTCTATCGAAAACAGCTTCTCTGTCCTTCTAGGCTAGGGGTAAGGTTACGTACATCTCACCCTTTCCATACTCCACTTGTGAGAAAATACTGAGATTGTTGTTGTTGTTGTTGTTTGGAGTAAGAATTATAAAATTCCGAAAAAAAACTGAAAAAAAGTTTCAAGTTAAAAATGACATTTAAAAATTAGTTATGTTTGGACATAATATACAATTTGGAGCTGTTTTTTGAATTTTTATGAGTGCTTTAAAGTGAAAATTCTAAAAACCAACTTTATGGAGTTTTTCAAATTATGTAAAATTTCGAAATTCAACTTCAAGTGAAATTTGAGATTTTCATGGCCAAATATTGATTACGGAAAAGTGAAAATCTTTTATGGCCAAACGGGGCCTTATATTCATTCTCTTTTTCACTAAACCTCATCTCCTAAAACCCACTATATATGAAAACAATTCTTGAAAATCAAATCAAAATCATAATCTTTTTTTTCTTTTTAATTATTGCATTCTTCTTCAGAGAGAAGAGCGAGAGATGGGCATAATTTTCAATGTTCATTTTCTTTTGCCTTCTCTCTGGCTCCTCTTCTTCTTCTTCTTGAACACTGCTCAAACTATTACCTATGCACAAAGTGCTCAAACCCCATTTTCTTCTATACCATTTTTAACAACCCCACCACCCCCTCTACCACCCCCACCACCCACCCCATATAGATCTAGAGAATCACCATTTAGACCAAGCATAGCAGTAGTTGTAGCAATTCTCACAACAATTTTTTCCATCACATTTTTATTACTCTTATATGCAAAACATTGTAAGAGGGGCCCATTCGGAACCACCACCACCACTGCCGCCTACGGCGGAGGAGTTCCGCCACGGTCAAGCTTTCGGAAAAACTCTGGCATTGACCGTACAGTGATTGAATCTTTACCCGTTTTTAGATTCGGGTCTCTTAGGGGGCCTAAAGCAGAAGCTTTAGAATGTGCTGTTTGCTTGAACAAATTCGAAAACAGTGAAATCTTACGGTTATTACCCAAATGCAAACACGCATTTCACGTTGAGTGTGTGGATACTTGGCTTGATGCACATTCCACGTGTCCTCTTTGTCGTTACCAAGTTGACCCAGAAGATATTCTTCTTATCTCACATGAAAATAATGGTCCCCAATTAGAGAGAAAATCTTTTCCAAATTCCACGTCATCATCGCCGGCGAAAGAAAACAAGAGGATTTATTCGTCAGGAAGACATTCTTCCGCCGGGGAAAGAGGAAGTTCGTCGTTGCAAATAATAGTGGAAACTCCAAAAGAGGAAAATGGTGGAATGCCGTCGTTTTTGAATAAAAGAATGTCGTTGGACAGTTGGAATTTTTACAAGAAACAATGTAAGTCCACTAACTCAATATCATCAACGAGAAAAGATGCGATGTTACTGCCGGCGCCGGGAAAAAATAAACACCGTATAGATGCGGCGAAAGCGGCGGAGGATGTAGCGGAGCAACGACGGCTGGAACACCGGATAATAATTTCTGGTGATGAGTCAGAGGACAGGTCAGCAAGTGGGACCCAATATAGATGGAGTGACGTGGAAGCTTGTGATATGTTGTTTTTACGGTCGGAGATGATATTAAGCGAGAGCCGTAGATATTCAGGATCGAGAAAATGGACGGCTGACATTGAAAGAAGAAACTGTAATAGCGGGAGTGGCAGAGGTGTAATAAATGAGAGAAGTGTGTCGGAAATGACAGGTATGAGTAGGTTTAGGAGCAATGAAGAGGAAAGAGGAAGACAATTAGAGAGACAACGACAAAGAAGAAGAGCAGTAACGAGGTGGTTGGATTGGATTTCACAATCACAATCTGTGCCTTTGCCAGCTGCAGCTTCTTCTACTTCTTCTGCAACTTGATATATAGTTTTAAGTTTTTTTTAGGCAACTTTTATGAAATAGACAAAAGAAATGATGATGGTCATATTTGTAATAGTTTAGTGTACTTTAGTTTTGTAGTTTGATGAGACTATACATTGATTTATTAGAAAGTGAAAAGTGGTAGTAGTAAAAGTAGTAACACAAGTTTTGAACTTTTTTGGATTTCCACATCTGTGAAAAGTTATGAAGTAATAGTACAAAAGTAAGGAGGGGGGGTGGGTGGTAGGGGTGGATGAGTATCATTTTGAAATGTGACAATTCTCAAAATTTATGTGGTGTGGCATACCTTTGTATTGACATTCAATGCTAGACAGAGTGTTAACATTCAATGCTAGATAGAGGCAAATAGATGATTTAGATTAATAAACGAGTATAAGATTATGATCTCGCAAGTTTAAGCTACCGTTTGGACTTTGGACATAGATTGATTGAAATTTGAAGTTTTTTTTTTTTTTGAAGTTTTGTTGAAAAATAAATTTTGAAAGTTGAAGTTGTGTTTGTACATGCATTTTATTTGAAGAAAAATTGAAGTTTTTTGAAGGGAAGAAAAAATTTCACTCAAAAACTGTCCTAATTCAGTTTTTGGAACTTGAAATTTTTTGAATTTTCCCCACGATCAATTTCATAAACAAACAATGTTTTTAATTTTTTTTTAAAAAAAATGAAGCCAAAATCCATGGCCAAACGAGAGTTAAGTGCGCATGAAAATTTTGTGGAAGTACAAATTTTTTATGTATTATCCCTAAATATTACTCCCTCGCTATCTACCTTTAAAATGTTCATACAAGTAAATGAAAACCGCACCTGAAAGGCGTAGACAATTTACCCTAATGCAAACATTAGTGGTTGGTTTTACGACTTGAACCCGTAATATTTAAGTTACACAAAGACAACTTTACCGTTACTCCAAGACTCTCCTCAAGTGCCATCATACTACATTCACCTTAATTGAAGTTAGATTACCAAAATACGTGTATCAATTACTGTCGTATTTGTAAAACCATCAACCTCCTCGAAATTTCATCACAAAAGAAGGCTTCCGAAACAATAGGACTCCACTAGATCTAGTGATAGCTTTGGGAACATTTAAAGCAAATCCGTAAATACCTTAGATGCATTTTTACATACACATATATCAGACTATCACTTGGTTAATGTTCGTATTATTGTATTAATGTATTAATGTATCGTTTGTTTAGATTGTTGTTAATGTATTGTTGGTTGGTATTTTTTTGTTTGTGATAGTTTGACAGGTGGTGTAGCTCGAAATTGGGCAGAATTCTGCCCAGTTTTATACAAAATTCCGACGGAAACGGTCGGACAGTTCCCCAGATTTAACCATAAATTTTCAGATTTCCGACTGATTCGGTTGGAAATTTAAAAAAAATAAATTAATATTCAGAAATTTTCGACGGATTCCGTTGGAAATTAAATAAAATTTAATTTTTTATTATTAATTTCCGACAGATTCGGTCGGAAATTTAAAAAAACAATTAATATTCAATAGTTTTCGACGGATTCCGTCGGAAATTAAATAAAATTTAATTTTTAATTATTAATTTCCTTGTATTGTTACGACCGATTCAGTCGGTAAATTCCGACCACTTTAGTCGGAAACGTGAATTATTTGGTAGTTTGACCTTATTAAAATTTGCTACCACTTTTGTCGGAAATCATCGATAGATTCGGTCGGATATTGTTTTCCGACCAACTTTTTTCCGACCGACCAATTTCGGTCGAAAAGTATTCGGAAATACGTGATTTTCGACCGAATTCCTACCGTTTTGGCTGTCGGAAATCTGCCATTTTCTAGTAGTGTTACACTTTAGTGATCATTTAACCATATAATTTTATCTAAAGACTGAATGTGATTGTCGTAAAGAATGGATAAGTTTTTTTCCCAATAATAATAAGACATAAGGAGAACATTTTAATTCGCTGCATAATATAATGGAGGTGTTAGCACTTCACAATAATTTAATTATCTTAATCATTCTTGGTTTCTTTTTAACGATTTATACAGCAGGAAAGTTAATGTACTGCGTATAAAGGGTTAAGTAGAGGGGTGGATGAGTATCATCTTGAGATGTGACGATTCCAAAAAGCTGCCATTTGAAGTTATTTTAAACAATAGAAAGTTACCAAAGTGATCACATATATTACTGGTGATATTCAATGCTAGACAAAAATTGGTGTTATTTGTATGTCATGTCCGTTTACAATTTTGAATTTAAGAAAATGATTTCTTATGTGTAAAAGACAGATCTTTTATGTGTAAAAATAAATCTCTTATATGTAAAAAAGAGGTAGGGTCATAAAACTAAAAACAAGTTTGTAAAGAACCAAAAAGCTAATTAATCCGACAAAATGGGTAAGTAGAATGTTGGGATGGAATAGCAAGTACTTATCCGTTTTTAACCAAAAATTTGGGGTTCGAGTTTTAGGTATAGAATTACCTTGAGAAGGAAACGATTTACCTCCCAAAGTGAAATTTTCTGGCATGAATTGAATTTAATGGATGAATCCCAAAATAAGTACCAAATACCAAATAAAAGAAGGATGCAGCTTTTTGAGTCAATGAATGCAAAATATATGTTGAAACAATTAATGTTTCTACTTTACGTATACAGTAGTTTGAGTCGTTACCAACATATTGCATCCACATTGGTGCTAGAATGATCGAAGCGTTTGGTAATGTGTGTGAATTTTGCCGTATAAATTATATTTAACTTTTATGATAGATCATATTAACTTATTATAATTAATCAATTCACATATTCGAGCCGTGAATGATTGCATTAGGTTACGCTGCCTACATCATATTCCTTGGGATGCAACCCTTCCTCGGACCTTGTATAAACGCAGGATGCTTCGTGCACCCGACTGCCCTCTTTAAATATCAGTAGTAAAATAAACATTTAACTAAACTACTGTATAATTAAGTTATAGAAGTACAACTAAAAAAGGGTATGTCATGTATAATATTTATTGCTTTTTGCGAGCGAATCTGTTTCCATATGTAAAATAAGGAAGAAAAATTTCGCAATCTCAATAATATTTAAGTTCGTCAACCTGATTTCCTGATTTATTGCGGGTTTAGGGATGTAAATTGTAATCAATCAATTTACGATGAATTTTCCTGTAATATTTAGTGGTGCGACAGCAACCACAAAAGAATTTACGATGAATAAGATCCCTTTATCCTAACAAGAGATCATGCGTTTGAGCTTTGAGAATAAATTTTTTTGGCCGAGAATGTTTTTTCCTTTAATGAGCTTTATACGAAATAAATTTGAATTAACATACGAGTATCGAATACCAAACGTAAAATATCTAAAAAATAATTAAAAAACAGTATACAACATTAAACTTCTTTCTTGTTCTTTGTTTTTTTTCTTTTCACATTTTCTCAACATGGGGGGGGGGGGGGGGAGGGGGGGGAGGGGNTTTCTTCTTAAAATTCCAGGATTCAATATAGTTTCTTCTTGTTAATGTTTCCAGCCCGCCTTGAAATTATTTGAATTCGTGATTCTGTTAGTTCAAGTTTAGTTTAATTGAGTTTCAGTTCTCATTTGCAATTCGACTAGATTTTAAGGATTGGATATAGCTGAGTGATCTTTTGTTAATTAACTGCAGGTTAATTCGAGTTAGGGTCAGTTAGCCACCAGTATGTAATTTTCAGACTAGTAGAAGGTTAATTTAGGCATAGAAAAGGGTAGTTTTATTAGAAATAGTAATTTTAAAGCAGAGAAGGGGTAATATAGGAATTGTAATGGGTATAGGACTTTCTAGAATAGACTTTAGTATAGTCTTCAATAAAATAGGTGTTGTTACTTGGGTAACAAGTTTAAAAAGAAGGGACTAAAAACTAAAATGAATAAGGGACTAAAGGTGTAAATAGCAATCTGAAGGCAGCCCTAGGCTTTGCCTATAAAAGGCATGCTTATTGCCTTGTTGAACAAGTTTTTTGGAAGTTTTGAAAAAATCTGCGTACCTAATAGTTCAGGTTTTCTTTTAGCTCTTAGTTCCTGATAAAAATCCAAAAAAAAAAACATACAAAAATACAGTAGAAAAAACCAAAAAAAAAAAGAAGCACAAAAGCTGAAATCACTGTTCTAGTGAAAAGTTCTGCACAAATTCCCAGTTTCAAAGTTGAATTCTGGTTGTCAGTGTTCCCTGTTGCAGCATTTAAGATTGTTGAAGTTTTTGCACTAATTTTGAGCTGAATCCGGGATTATTTGAGTCAAATTTTGGCTCAATTTGCTGTGAATCGCTGCTTGAACTTGCTGATTACTGCCACTACTGCTAGCTGATATCTCCTTCTCCTTTCTCATCTGTTATTTTCCAGGTACACTACTCGCTCTAATGATGTAGAGTTTCATTCAATGTACATGAAATGATTGTGAAGTCAAATGAAGAAGCATTGCGCACTTGAATCTGCCTCTATTTTCATTATTATGTAATTGTAGTTTAATTTCAGCTTTGTTTAGTAGTTGGACGTCACATGAATCTCAGTTGTAATAATTGGACTGTTGGACTGTTTCAGGATCATATGAACATTCTGTTTGGTATTATTAGCTTTAGCATAGTTTAATTTTGATTTTTGTCATCAATTACTTTAGATGTTAAATTTGGAACAAAAATGTTAGCCTGAAACTAAGCCCAGAATCAGTTTGTATGCTCGCATTAATGTTAGAACAGGTGTCTCCTTTGGTTTAGAAATGCTAATCACTTTAATTTGTTGTTAAATTTCAGAAGTAAGAGTGGTAACTCGTTAGCTTAAACATGATCTGAATATGAATATGAAATTTGAAATTTTAAGATGAGCAAGTGTCTGATGTTAGCGAAATTAAACTGTTCATTTGTTGCAAAATTGATCAGTGTTGTGAGGTCCAATTTAAAGTCAATGTTGATTTGGGCTCACTCTTGGACCTAGGCGTTTTTTTTTAAAAATGAGTTTGATTTTAGTTAGTCAACTTGTATCATTATTCAGTTTTTTTTTTTATCATATGTTCGTGTGCTAGTTTCAATCTGTTTCAGTCTTAGCCTGTTTAAGTGTGGATCCATCGGAACACAAACAGGGCCAGCACTGGCCCAATTATAACCCGTGTCTTGGCCTGAGTCTGGGCCTAATCTTGAGCCCAAGCCTGACGGTCCCTTTTAAATGGGATTCAGGCCGTTGGTTTGTAGACTCACTCATGCTGGGCCCAACTCCTTGAATAAAACAATTGATCCTTTCCCATGTAAGCCCCCTAATTTTTTTTTTTTATATTTAGAGTTAGTCATTTAAGCCAACTAATTAGAATGGAGGCGGGCTATAATAGATAATATTAGTCTTTGGGTCTTCCAAGCTAAGTAGCGCGTTTGAACTAGGAGGCTATCCTCTTGTTCAAATGTGGACTTGAGTTTGAGGACCCGGGTCCCTTAACTAATTAATTAGGTCCCTTTAGAAACAAAATAAATAGAAAATCATAGGTCACTTTAGGATTGGCCTTTAAATAACAGTGAGACGAGCCACGCAAAACAACAACTAAAAGTGGTAAATAGTCTTACGATTGTACTATAGGTTTGAACATGTGCAAAATTAGATTTTTAGCCATTTATAATAATTTAAGCAACCATGCTAGAACCACGGGATCCGGGGGTGCCTAACACCTTCCCTCGGGTCAACAGAATTCCTTATTCAGAATTTCTGGTTCGCAAACTTCAATTGGGAAGTTGAAATTTTCCTCGATTTGGGATTTAAATTAAATCGGTGACTTGGGACACCAAAAGCCCGTCCTATCCCAAGTGGCGACTCTAAAAATAAATAAATAATCCCATTTCGAATAATGTCACTTTAAATGGAAAAACTCCTTTATACACTTATCCTTCGGGTTAGGTGTGTGAAAAAGGAGGTGTGACAGGGTCGTTACAATGAACTGCTCTGCTGAGGTCATATTCTGAATACTTTGACTGATCGATTGTATGATTTGTACTCCAATTTAAAATCTCCAAGGGAAATGTGGACAGCGTTGCAGACTGCATATGAAAACGAGAAAAGAGGTATCGATAAATTCTTATCTTTGCAGTATTTCGAATTTAAGATGGTAGATACAAAGCCTATATTGGATCAGATTCATGAGTTACAAATCTTAGTTTCAAAACTAAGTGATCTTGAAGTGAAAATTCCTGATGCACTTCAAATAGGTGCAATTCTCTCGAAATTGCCTTCTTCCTGGAATGACTACAGAAAGAAAATCCTACATTCTATTGACAAATTAACTATAGAACAATTTCGAACTCATCTTCAAATTGGAAGTGAGACTCGTGCTCGTAATGAAATTGTTCATGCCTCTAGTTCTACGGTTAATAGTGTTAGTCAGAATAAGACAGGAAATGAAAATAAAAATCTGAAAGTTTCAAATAAGTCTCTTAATAAAAAGAGAAACAATATGAGTTGTTATCATTGTGGAAAGAAAGGCCATAAGATTCGAAACTGCAGGTTTAAGAAAGCAGGAACAAATTTTCATTCAGGAGATGTTGGAAAATCTGGAAACTCAAGAAATTCCGAGAAGATACACATAGTAGAAAGTTCTTCACAAGGGCTAGTGGCTATGATTTCTGCTATACCAAATGAGATGGTTAAAGAGTTGAATATGGCTGCAACAACCACAAAGAATCAAGACTGGTGTTTGGATTTTGGTGCAACAATTCATGTTTGTCACGACAAGAATAAGTTCAAGACCTATTCGGAAGTTAAAGATTCTGAAAAGGTGCTGATGGGCAACCATGTTACAGCCGAAGTTGTAGGAAAAGGAACAGTTGAAATCAACTTTGCATCTGGGCAGAAGCTGACTCTTCTGAACGTGTTCCATGTTCCTGAAATTATGAAGAACTTGATTTCTGCTAGTTTACTTTCTAAGAGAGGTTTCAAAATTGTAATTGAGTCTGATCATGTAATTGTGTCTAAGAGTGGTCTGTTTGTAGGAAAAGGGTATCATTGTGACGGCATGTTCAAACTAAGTGTTAATGCAATAAATTATGTTTCTGCTTATACCATTGTGTCTGATTCCTATTTATGGCATGCTAGATTAGGCCATTTAAATTTTGGTTCTATAAATTATATGTCAAAAAATGGTTATATCTCTTGTAAAACTGAACATTGAAGCAAGTGTGAAATATGTTTACGAGCAAAAATAACTAAGAAACCATTTCGTAAAGTTGAAAGATTTACATAATTATTACACTTAGTGCATTCTGACTTATGTGAATTAAATGAAGAATTAACTAGAGGAGGTAAAAGATACTTCATCACGTTTATAGATGATTTCTCTAGATTCACATATGTTTATCTACTTAGAACAAAAGATGAAGCATTTCAAAAGTTTAAGGAATTTAAGTCAGTTGTAGAAAATCAAAAGAATAGGAAAATAAAAATTATTCGAAGTGATAGAGGAGGAGAATACTTTCCTACTGAATTTAGTAATTTCTGTGAAGAGCATGGAATAATACATCAAACTAGTGCTCCTTATACACCACAACAAAATGGATTGGCGGAAAGGAAAAATAGAACTTTAGTAGACATGGTTAATTCTATGTTATTAAATGCACATTTACCGCACAATCTGTGGGATGAAGCACTACTTACTGCTTGTCATATATTAAATAGAGTGCCTTCAAAAAGTGTTCATGTTTCACCTTATGAACTTTGGAATGGTAGAAAACCTAATATATGTTATTTTAAAGTGTGGGGGTGTATATCTTTTTATAGAGTTCCCGATCACCAAAGAACAAAATTGGGACCTAGAGGGATTAAAAGTATTTTTGTTGGATATGCACAAAATTCGAAAGCATATAGATTGCTTGATCTAGAATCTAATGTTATAGTAGAATCTATTCATGTTGAATTTTTAGAAAATAGATTCAATAATGATATTGTTGATGAGCAGTTGATTGCACAAAATCAAAGTAGTCAAGATACACAAAAGATGTCACAATCTGAAATAATTTTAAATAAAAGGAAAAGTAACAATACTCAGTTAGAGCCTAGAAGAAGCCAAAGAGATAGAAAAGAAAAAACCCTTGATCCGGAATTTATATCTTCAAAATCTTTAGTTTTTCTAGTAGAGGGAGATAGAACTAAAGTCTGTAATAAGATACCCTTTTTGTTTAATATAGAAGAAGATCCTAGAACATACAAAGAAGCCATGTCTTCTAGAGATGTTGCTTTTTGGAAAGAGGCAATTAATGATGAAATGGACTCAATAATGTCTAACAATACTTGGACTTTAGTTGATTTGCCTGCTGGATCCAAATCTATAGGTTGTAAATGGGTATTCAGGAGAAAATATAATACAGACGGTTCTGTACAAACCTTCAAAGCAACACTAGTTGCAAAAGGCTTCACGCAAAAAGAAGGTGTTGACTACTTTGATACATATGCTCCAGTTGCAAGAATAACATCTATTAGAGTTCTTTTGTCATTGGCATCTATATATGATTTATATGTACATCAAATGGATGTTAAAACCGCCTTTTTAAATGGGAATTTAAGTGAAGAAATTTATATGAAACAACCCGAAGGATTTGTTCTTCCTGGTAATGAACATAAAGTTTGTAAGCTTATAAAGTCTCTCTATGGCTTGAAACAAGCACCCAAACAGTGGCATGAAAAGTTTGATAGTATAATATTATCAAATGGTTTCTTACATAATCAGGCAGACAAATGTATTTACTCTAAGTTTACAGAAGATTATGGAGTTGTTATTTGTCTTTATGTCGATGACATGTTGATTTTTGGTACGAACATGCTTGGAATTTCTGAAACTAAGAAGTATCTAACTTCAGTCTTTAAAATGAAAGATTTGAACGAAGTAGATACTATCTTAGGTATCAAGGTTCAAAGAAGTGATAAGAGAGTAATTTTATCACAAACTCATTACATTGATAAGATTCTTACCAAGTTCAGTCATCTGGGCATAGTGGAGTCTAAAACTCCATATGATTCAAGCATCAAACTTACTGAAAATACAGGAAGAACAGTTGCTCAATTAGAGTATGCAAGTGCAATTGACAGTTTGATGTATGCTATGCACTGCACTAGGCCTGACATAGCATTTGCCGTTTGTAAACTTTCACGGTTTACAAGTAATCCAAGTAATATTCACTGGAAAGCTATAATTAGAATACTTGGATATTTAAAGAGAACAAAACAATTAGGCATTTGTTATAATGGGTTTCCTACCGTATTAGAAGGATATTCTGATGCGAGTTGGGTTACAAATATACATGATAGTAAGGCTACTTCAGGTTGGATATTTACTTTGGGGGGCGACGCCATTAGTTGGGCATCCAAGAAACAAACTTGTATTTCTCATTCCACTATGGAATCCGAGTTTATTGCATTAGCAGCTGCCGGAAAAGAAGCGGAATGGCTAAGAAATATGTTACTAGATATAAAATTGTGGCCACAACCTATGCCAGCCATTTCAATATTTTGTGATAGTGAGACTACTATGTGTGTAGCTCATAACAAAATGTATAATGGAAAATCAAGACATATAAGCTTAAGGCATGCTTATATAAGAGAATTAGTTACAAATGGAACTATAGCTATAGTGTATGTGAGATCAAACAAGAATCTGGCAGATCCACTTACAAAGGCATTAAATAGAGATGCAGTACAACAAACTAGTGAAGGAATGGGGCTAAAACTCTTAAATTAATCACAGGCGATGGGAACCCAACTTTGAGTTAGTATACAATCTAACAACATAAGTTCAATGGGTAATAACAAGTTGCTTGTGTTGATTAAGCGCGAATCTTCTCAATTAGAGCCTAGATTCCTATGTACTGTTTACTATTATGAGAGGAGTTTAGGAGTTGTTAAATGTCTTTAATAACAGGGGCATAATGACAAACTTCCACGTGCATACAGTTACAAGAACGAGGGTGAATTAATTCTTAATGGAATTAGCAAATGTCTGTAGTAACAGAGACATAAAGTCTATTTCCACCTATATGAATACTGAGGTGGTGCCACTTCTAACAAGATTTAAAGAGTGGATTAGCACATGGCCATAAAAGTGCTAGAGCATAATACTGGATTGTTTCTCTACTTAATAATGTTATGTGTGTGATACTTTCGGTTTGACAAATGGAGTTGTGGTTCAAATCTTAGGATACCAATAACTTCGTCGAACTTTAAGGTACTTACACTAATGAAAAGTTCAAATCTATATTAGATACTTTTCGATATGCATGATATTATGAGACATATTACAAACTAGTGGGGGATTGTTGGAATAGTTTGTATATGTGGGAGTGGAGTCCCACACCGGTGGCATAAAGCCATTTGGTTGGCTTTATAAAGCTTGGCCCATTAAGTCCAATAAAATGAACAATTGACATATTTAGAAGGATATGTGTATTTATATATATATATATATATTTAATTATATATCTAAATGACTTGGACTTGGACTTGGGCTTGGGCGCGGGCGGGGTCGGAACTTTAAATAAAGATTTTATTTTTTCGTATTTATTTGGAACAACTTTTTTGTTATTTAAAATTTGAATTTAAATTTAAATTTAAATTTTAATTAACAAAAGGAGTTGTGGTTGTTCGTGAAAAGAGGCGTCTCTTCAGAAAAGTCTTCTTTTCTTTTCTATAAATACGGAAGACATCCCAGAAGTAGGGAATTCAATCTGCACGTATGTTTCTGGCTTTGTTGTATCCTGATAGAGAATTGCTTGTAATCCCTAAAGTACATACAGGCAATAACTCTTGAAAGATAGTGATCTTTCACGCCTCAAAGCCTTTAATTCTCTGATTACTTACATAAATTTTCTAATAATTGCGTTCGCTGAAACACTGGGGTTTGAGGTACGCCACACCAGTATGGATAATCCGTTCTATCCTGGGAAGAAATAATCCTAAACCTCGGGTATAGGAGGGGATTAAGTTCCTTAAGGACACACTGTGAATTTAGTGGGCTCGGATTTAATTTTGTTCTTCCTATGCATTTCTGTTTCTCTTTTACTTTACAAAATTTGCTGATTTCTAACATAGATTACGAGAAAAAGTACATGTTATAATTAATGAGAATTCATTGTAAAGAAAATCACTTCTAAATATCTTTAGTTATACCCTATCCCTTGCTTAAGGGTAAGTGAGTAAAAGAAGAATTACTTAAACTGAAATGATTGATAAACGTATAATATGTGTATAACCTTATATATATGTATAAATTTATATATCAGCTAGAACAACTAAAAAATGAATCCGACCAGCTATTTATGTAAAGATCCAAAAAAATGACGCTAATATGTATTACTAGAAATATGATTATTGTCACATTTGTTCTATAATAAGTATTTCAAAAAATGCTTATAATATTTTCAGTGCTCGTTTGGTTTCAAGTATAAGGGGTGATATAATACCTGCAGGATACACGATGCAAGGTTTAGTTATTCTTTTTTGTACTTGTATAAAATTCACCATTACTTATACACTTCTTGATTTTCATTTTTTTTTGCCACACAAATATTACTTGCATAAGTTATGCATGAATCTAATTATTTTATGTAGGATAGAAGATGAAATAAGAATACGAAAATTAGTAATATATGGATTAAAGCAACTAAAATGACCAAAAAATTCTCAAGTTTAAATAATCCTTTTTAGAACAAAATAAATTACATATTCTAAACGATACAATATACAAGAAATAGTTCGTATAATAATTAGCTTATTACAATTTTTAAATCCTTCATTACTATTTTCTGCCTAACTTTTATCTCACCAAGCTACCCCTTAGGTTATTCATCCATTGTCTTAAATTTTCGGTTAGATATTTATTAGATTTGAGCCAATAAAAAGAAAAATCAGTTCGTGTGTATTCGAAATATACATCCAACTAACACAAGTTCATTCATATGAGAGTGTCCAAAAAGATTTATAACATGAATTCAACTTACCAATTCTTTCACACGTTCAAATATGGAAGTGACGAGTTCAAATAGATGGATTGCTGGTAACTACACACTACGAGAACTAATGGAGGGACTACTACAAGGAAGATTCTACTACAACTGTTAACAGTATCATTACCAATAATAACTGGAACCTAAACGCACTAACATATGACCTACCAAATACAATCTCGGACATCATACAACAAACTTACCTCTATAAACGACTCCTTCTTCTAGAAGGAAACAGAGGATGAGCACTTCACGACGAAATCCGCTTGCAACCTCTTCAACAAATTAATAAGGACTACCACACAAAAGGAGCCTTTTTGCCACTCATGGTTATGGAAAGCACACTGTCATAATAAACTAAAAACTTTCCTTTGGCTATTACTACAACAACGTCTACCAACTGCGGCTACCCTATACCAAAGAAACATCATAGAAAGCAACTCTTGCAAACACTGTGGTATAGAGGAAAATACATTCCATCTATTCTTTCAATGCCCCATCAACAACAACATATGGGCCTCTTTCGGGGCACTGCCCGCATCCCGGGAAGCCTCAGCCCCGACCTCCTCATCAACCCCCCTATCCTGAGAAAGATCGGCCTCGCGGGTCTCAGGTTCAACGGTCCCCTGCTCTCCGAGGGGCAACGGCTCGGGTCACAAAAGGCTCTTCCCCCTTGGACTCGTCCCTAAGCCGAGAAAGTCCGAAGCTGGTGCCCGGGAGCTGGTGTTTTCCTTCAGCTTGCGCACCAGCCTTCTCCTTGGTTTATTTTTCTCCGAGCCCGGGGAACTCGGAGCCCTCCTACTTTTCCTCTCTCCGGCTTGCCTCGGAGCATGAGACTCATTAGGCAAGTCCTCGCCACCGACTGGAGGCCTAAGCTCGACATCCTTGAGCAAACCTGCAAAAGAAAGTAAAGGAAATAAGGACTTGATGTTAAAAGAAAAAGCCTAACACAACCTACTCAGGAAAGGAATCTTACCATGGAAACGGGCCTCCCAACGTCCCTTCGAAAGCTCGCACCACGAGCGCTCAGAGTAGGGCATCTGTGAAACGATACCTTCGACCCACTCCCTGAGTCGAGGGACAACATTTGGGACTCGAGGCTGCACCACCACGAATACCAATAAGGAAAAGAGAATTAAACATAAAATCAACATTCGAAGGAAAGTTTTACTTACTTGACGTATTCCACTTCTCGGGGTATAGCCTGCATTCAGCTGGAATCAAGTCCGAAGTCCTCACTCGGACAAAACGGCCTTGCCAGCCTCGATCCTGATCCTAATCGATACTTGAGAACAGGGCTTTACTGGCCCGACGCACAAGTTTTATCAGCCCCCATCGGAATATTAGGGGACTGTACAAACGGAGTAGGTGATCCACAGTAAACCGGCAGGAGTCGATTTTGTTCACAAAAAATTGAAGGAGGATCACAATCCTCCACAGTAAAGGATGAATCTGACTGTGGCATACCTCGTATCTCTTACAGAAATCTATAATGACCGGGTCCGCTGGTCCCAATGTAAAGGAATAAGTGTAAACACTCAGATATCACTCGACATGGGTGGTAATGGTCTCCTCGGGGTCGGGGATCACTATGTTTTTATCGTCCAGTTGCAGTCTTTTCGGACCGTGGGAGGACCTCTTCAGTAATCGAGCAGATGTATCTCGAGACTTCCACACACCGACCCAGTACCGAAGAAGGTTTCTCAAACTTAAAATCATCATTGATCGAGCACCCCCTGGGATGAACATTTTCAAGGGGGGTTCGGGTATTGGTTCATCACGGCCACGCCTGGAGCGGTCTCTTCGACCTCAGTGGCCGGCCGCAAAGTAGAAGGAGCTTCTTTCTGGGGAACGATTTTGGAAATCTTTGCCATTCCTTTAGAAAGTAAAAGTGGAGGAAAATCTGGAAACGATGAAGAAAGAAAGAAAGTTGAAGGATTAGACCTGTTGGCTTAAGCAAACGATAAGTAAATTTTTTTGCAAAGGACCTTGAGTAACAGGGGTAAAAGTGCTAAAGAGTATTGAAATCCTAAAGGTACGAGGGTAGAAGGTTTGATGTCAAGTGAAAATGAACAAAGGAGGGAGTATTTATAGTAGTTCAGCGACATTTCACGTCCAGGGACAGTCAACCGGCGACCGACATGCATTTGATGCCATTATGACGTGACTGACGAGACGTTTCGAGTTTTTTATCATTTCTGCCGTGATGTGTCGAAGTAGGAATCGGGAGCTTATGTTGTTTCTCGTCATTTACTCTCGGAGAAACGAGAGCACTATCTGTATACGGGTAAAACCGAGCTCATGGTGCGCCCTGTTCTCCGACAAAGATAAGCCAGGCTCTAGACATGGTGACAAGGGGCCGAAATCGAGGCAAAAGTCCCGTCGATTCAGAATCCGAGGCATGACGCCTGCCCTCGAGAATATCGGGATCATGGTTCCGGATCGGTCCTAGCCTCGAACGACACCGAAGAACATTATCGGACAATCAAGCATAGCCAACAGAAGGCCGAAATATCCGTGACATGCCGGATATCACGGCGGGGATCTCGATACGTATCGATAAGGAACTGGCAATCAGTTAATCAGAAGATTTTTACCTTTTATAGACTTGTACCTAAAGTAGGACTTCCCTACTATATAAAGCGAGTCTGATAATCCATGAGGGATACATTGTAACACGCATTCCCAAGCAATATATTATTATTTCTCCTGTTATTAGCTATTCTCTTGTTCATCAGTGCTGGCCATAGTGAGTCCGGATCGAGGGTGAATATCTCACTAAGTCTGAAACGATCCTACTCGTGTTGTTTGAATCCATTTTATCTTTTTTTGTTCAATATTGACTTAATTTATTGCTTTGTATCTCCGTGTTTCCTTAAAACTACTTATAAATTTAATTATTATCCGATTTTGAGGGCAAACAATTGTCACATTTGTTCTATAATAAGTATTTCAAAAAATGTTTATAATATCTTTAGTGCTCGTTTGGTCAAGTGTAAGGGGTGATATAATACCCGCAGGATACGCGATGCAAGGTTTAGTTATTCTTTTTTGTACTTGTATAAAATTCACCATTACTTATACACTTCTTGATTTTCATTTTTGTTGCCACAAATATTACTTGCATAAGTCATGCATGAATCTAATTATTTTATGTAGGATAGAAGATAAAATAAGAATACGAAAACTAGTAATATATGGATTAAAGCAACTAAAATGACCAAACAATTCTCATGTTCAAATAATCCTTTTCTAGAACTAAATAAAATACATATTCTAACGATACAATATACAAGAAATAGTTCGTATAATAATTAGCTTATTACAATTATTAATTCCTTCAATACTAATTTCTGCCTAACTTTTATCTCACCAAACTATCCCTTTGGTTATTCATCCATTGTCTTAAATTTTCGGTTAGATATTTATTAGATTTGATCCCAAAAAAAGAAAAATCAGTTCATGTGTATTCGAAATATACGTCCAGCTAACACAAGTTCAATCATATGAGAGTGTCCAAAAAGATTTATAACATGAATTCAACTTACCAATTATTTCACATGTTCAAATATGGAAGTAACGAGTTCAAATAGATGGATTGCTGGTAACTACTGTCACGGCCCAAAATTCCTCCGAAGGAGTCGTGATGACACCTAGTCTCTAAACTACGTAAGCCTAACATTAACTAAAATAACATTGATATTCACTAACTTCAAATTTTATAACTCTGGACAATTACAATTCCCAAAACCGATAGGACAAGTCATAAGCCTTTCTAAGAGTAGTTATACAAAATAAATACGTCACTGTTCCAGAACAAAATGAACGAATGAAAATAAGTACAAATGAAGGTGACTCCGAGGCCTGCGAACGAAGCAGCAGGTTTACCTTGAGTCTCCACCGCAACGATCCGCACAGCTACTACCGATCAAATACTTGGATCTGTACAAAAAAATGTACAGAAGTGTAGTATGAGCACACCACAGGGGTGCCCAGTAAGTATCACGACTAACCTTAGTGGGATAGTGACGAGGAACAGTCAAGACACCTACTAGTCAAAATATGATAATGAACTACCAAGATAAAGATAACAAAGTAATATCAATAGCAGGGGAAGATCCAGCTACAAACAATCGAGACAATAAAGGGGAACGCAGATAGTAACGAACGATAACCAAGTGAATTAATACCAACATAACTGGGTCACAGACAAGTAAGAATATGTTCAAACAAGGAAGGCGATGTCAACTCAATCAATCACTTCATTTCTAATACACAATCCCGACCATCTCAATCCTCGGTGTCTCATATCATAACCTCAATTTCCAAACCTTTAGCACACACGACACCTTGTGCCCACATATTTCTGTCTCACTTTGCGCGACGTCATCCTCATGCTACTCAGTACATAGGGTCCATAACCAATGCAATTAAGATGTTCAAGGAGTCTCATTTATATAACATAAAGTAAATTACAACTTCTAAACCAATTAGAAAATCAACAAGGAAAGATGAAGTTATCTTTAGAAATTATTTGAATAAAGAAAATCCCTTTTCAAATAAAATACAACATCGAATGAATTATTACCTTTAATATAGGATAAATAAATTAAAACTTAGTAGAAATTCCCTTTTAATCAAGATTCAATATCATCGGGTTAAGGAAATTTAATTGAGAAACTAATTGAAATAAAACATAACGTTTATATGAATTTGAATTATTGGAAGGTGTATATATACACAGCGAGTTCAATATAAAAGTCATATATAGCAGCGTAATACTAATTCCTTTATTTTAAATCACGATATTACTAATATCTTAACAGGACAGGAGTAAATGATTCAACATATTAAATTTACTTTAAAAATTAACTCACCAGAGTAATAGTTTCAGGGAAATAATTCAAGGAACAACGACAAGTCAACAACTCATTGCCAATAACCCGATCCTCACAACTCGGTGAAACCCGAAATACAAATTGTCAAAGTCTTAAACAAATGAACTAGGGTCTTCTCAGTATTCAGCTATAACCAAATCCTAAATGAAATGTAAAACCACCGTATAACTTGTACAGTCAAAGAGGAATATATATATATATATATATATATATATATATATATATATATATATATATATATATATATATTGATGCGGCGCGCATCCCGATCCCACGTATCCTCCCTTATTCCTCCGTATCAATTACAATAAAAGTAAATAGTATATATTTGTTGCGGCGTGCAACCCGATCCCACCACTCCTCCCTTATTCCTCCTTAACAATTACAATAAGAGTAAATAATATATATATCACCATATCAGTAATAACATGATCATTCACCCTTATTACTCCTTGTTGCGGCGTGCAACCTGATCCCCCCGGTCCTTATTACTCCTCAATATATATATCACCCTTATTCCTCCTGTTGTGGCGTGCACCCCGATCCCACCTGTCCACCCTTATTACTCCTTGTTGCGGCGTGCAACCCGATACCACCAGACAACATCAATTCTCCGTTATTCCTCCTCAATATATCAACAACCAGACATAGTTTAAAATCAACAACAACAACAATTCAACAACGCAATCACAACAACCTTAACAAAAACAAGAAGACATAATAAGCACGTGATAACTACACCGGCAATCACAACAATTTGGACACGTAGCATATATGCACGGGGTCATAGAGGAACTCACAATTTAGAGATAACAAAACAATAAGGAGGACAGTCACTTCAATTAAGGCAAATAAGGGCCAAGTAACAAGTAAGAGTTAGAGGAATGCTCATAACGTTGTATGGAGCATATAGAGGTAAAACAAGCAATTAGAAAACCCAATCATATCGGAAAACTTTCCACTTAATGAACATAAGGACCTAAGAACCCTAAAGGCAAATTTTCCACAAATAAGTCCGAGCACACACTCGTCACCTCGCGTGCACGGACTACAATTAGCATAAAAGACTCAAATCCTAAGGTGAAGTCCCCCACACAAGGTTAGACAAGATACTTACCTCAATCCGGCCAATTCAATACTCAATTTATCTTTCCCTTTACCAATTCATCAATGCTTGACTCAATCTAACCAAAAACGACTTGAATACATCAAACAATGCAAGAGAAAACAATTTCAATTAACAAAGCTATGATTCTTATACAATTTGCAAAAAGTCAATGAAAGTCAACTCCCCGGGCCCGCACCTCGGAACCCGACAAAATTTACAAAAACCGAATACCCATTCCGATACGAGTTCACTCATACAAAAACTATCAAATCCGATACCATTTGGTCCTTCAAATCATCATTTTATATTTTTGAAAGATTTTACAATTTTTCCCAAATTTTCCTTTAGATTCTCATGAATTTGATGTTAAATCTAAGATATAATCACAAAATATAGTTGAAAATTGATTAGAGACACTTTCCCAATGATTTGGTTTGAAAATCTCTTCTCAAAACTGCCTCACCTCGACTCTAGGGTTCAAAAATATGAAAAATAAAGCAAAAACTCGTAATACCCAGCTTTTAGCAGGCTGCAGATGTCGCATTTGTGACACTGGGTTCACAAATGCGAACTCGCAAAAGCGAAGAAAGCTTAGAAAATGCGAAGCCTGGACTTACCCTGCTAAGGTCGCATTTGCGACAGAAACTTCGCAAATGCGAAGGTCGGCTTTCGCAAATGCGGCAGCCTTATCGCAAATGCGAGAAATGCCCAGCCGCCCAGGCATCGCAAATGCGATGGTTCTTCGCAAATGCGCTGGCCGCATTTGCGACCAGAACATCGCAAATGCGAAGAAACCAGAACCTGAAAAATCAGAATTCATGAGAGCTATTTGATAACTGTGATTTTAACACGTTTTATGCCCATACTTGCCTATGCTTTATGTATGAATTGTCATAAAATAGACCCAGAATGCTTACAAAGTGCTCTTGATTGCAGGTTTGAGCGACAAGATGACAAAAGTCAAAAATCGGCTCGAAACGGAGTGAAACCTGCTCAAGTGTCAAAAATCATTGATGTAGGGACAAAAGGACGTAGCACGGACCGCACTGATTTGCTGCGCGACCGCGCTAGGAGATTCAGAGAGCATCCATTTCAGGGGTTTCCATGCGCGGTCAGCGCTCTTTTCTACACGGTCAGCGCTGGTGTCCACGCGGTCGCGCTTCATTGTTGTGCGGTCCGTGCCCATTAGCCTACGCGGCCGTGCTACCTCTTTGTGCGGTCCGCGTCCCCAGCTTCAGAAGTGAATGATCGAAGGCCAAAACCCCTACGTGGCCGCGCTGCATTTCTGCGCGGTCCGCGCCAGCCCCGCAGGGGTATGTTTGTTCAGTTTTTCTAGCCTAGTATAAATAGAATATTTTATTATTTCTAGGTTAAGTTTTAGATATCAGATAGCAGCAGCACTCGTGAGACTCAAGTTTTAGCCTATTTTGGGCATTTTCATCTTGTTTTATCGTGGATTCTTGTAGATTAACATTTTAATTAATTAATATGTTGATTTTATCTAGTACTTCTTCAATTTCTGTTGCTATTATGGCTAGCTAAACCCATTAGCTAGGGTTGTGGCTCAACCCTAGTGTGGGTAATTAATGGGTGTGATTGTTTAATGCTTGAATGATGTTGGGTGTTTGATATTTGGGTTAATTTTATGTTTTAACTAGGATTTGGTGGTTGAAAACACTAAGTCTAGCTTAGTGGGTCTTGACTCTTCTTGAGAAAGAGGGTCTATGACTCCAAAATTAACCCAACAAGGAATTGGGATGGACCCATGAGAATGATAGTCCCAATTAACGGGTAAAACCTCAAGAGAGTAATTACCCAACTTGAACCCTAAGTTGCTTGGCTTGTTAGCCTACCCAATTGGTCTCGAGAGAGTCAATTGGGCAAAATCACTCTTTCTACCGAGAGGTGTGAGAGTGAGTGCAATCGTGCAACGGCTATAGCATAAGCCCCATAATCATCATTCTTGTATTAGAAATCTCTACCCGTTAGTTGACCACCTAGGTAAATGACACGACACTAGTGCCTTTCTCTATCTTGCATACAACCTAGAATTAATATCTTAGCATAATTTAGTTATAATTAGTAGTTGTTAAATTGTAGTTGATAATCATAAAAACCCAAAAATGATAGAAGATCAATTAGAAGCAAACACGCATTTCTAGACTAAGCAAATATCCAACTCCCTTTCTAGCTCCCTGTGGAAATTGACCCCGATACCACTATTGGGTAAAAGTATTAGTGCTCACTCTTCCTAAGGTTGAGTCCGCTGCGATCACTTTTTGACGCCGTTGCCGGGGAACTTACGGTGTTGACTATTTGTGTAGCTAGTTTTGTGTTTTGCTTCTCTTTCCTTCTTTTTACTAACTTTATTTGTGTTGATCCATCAGGTACACATGGCTCTAAACAGAAATGACCCTCTTGGCAATGCCTTGGCGGGGGAGGAGGTTGAAGATGTTGAGCAAGATGAGCTTCCGGTACCTCAAGTACCACGGAGAGGTAGAAATGCCAATGTTAATGCAAATGACAACAATCCTATTCCATACCCTCCTCCGCCACCCCCAAGAGCGGTCCCAAGAGTTCTTCCTAATCAAGGGTACGCGAGTGCCATCGTTCCTCCCCGAATCCGGGCGGGGAACTTTCAAATCACAAATGTCATGTTGACCTTGCTCGAGCAAAGGGGATATTTTACGGGCGCCTCCGACCAAAATGCATACAAGCACTTGAAGGGGTTCGTAGATACTTGCTGGGGCAGCAAACAAACAAACGTGTCAGAGGATGCGTTGAGATTGAGGCTTTTCC
>NC_031999.1:45583940-45589777 GCF_001879085.1 Nicotiana attenuata
GTTTTCTCTTCGGGGCAAAGCGTTGGACTGGTTAGAAAGGTTACCAAATCATTCTATCACCACATGGGACGAATTGGCGGACAAATTTATTGCCAAGTTCTTTTCTCCAAGTCATATGGCGGCTCTTCGGGACGAGATTCTAGCTTTCAAGCAAATGCCAACGGAACCATTGCATGAGATATGGGAGCGATATAGAACAATGGTGAAGGAGTGCCCTAACAACGACATGACTGAGGCGATGATCCAGCAGACTTTCTATAGGGGCATCAACACCACGAATCAATGCATTGTGAACCAATTGGCCAGTGGGAACTTTATGAAACTTTCTTACCAAGAGGCATGTGACGTACTTGATGAAATGGCCGACACCTCTTCGGCATGGCAAAGCCGAGCGAATGTACCCCAAGGTGACCCCACGGTCATCCATTTGCACAAGGAGTTGAGTGACAATGGCCAAGCTATTGCCGAGCTTACAACAACAATGAATCAGTTGGTGAAGGCGCAATTGCAACAAGTTCAAAACCTGCGCCAACTCAATGCAATGGAGAATGTTTCTATGCTAAAAAGGAGGCAAAGAGGGCAACAACAACCTCAAGGTAATGGTGAGCAGTTTGACAACAACAATGATGGTGGTGGTTATTCGAACGAATGTTTTGATGATCAAAGTGAGGAATGCCAATATGTCAATAACTACCAAGGAAATAGAGGAAATCAAGGGAATCAACAATGGCGCCCCAAAGGCAATTGGGGCAATCAACAAGGAGGCGGCAATTGGAATAACAATAATCAACAACAAGGTGGTAACAATTGGAACAATAACAATCAGAACAACAATTGGGGTAATCAAGGTAGTAACCAAGGCAATTGGAACGGGAACAACAACAATAATAATCAAGGAGGGTGGAATAATGGTGGTAGGGGGCAAGGCTTTCAAAGGCCCCCCATGTTCCAACAACCAAACAATCCGCCCCCCTTTCAGTCACAAGGGCCTAGTTCTTCTGGAAATGATATGGGACGGATAGAAATGATGTTCGAGCAGATGATGAAAAAGAACCAAGATTTTGACGCACAATTGGCTTCGCATAACACATCTATCCGGAACCTAGAGGTGCAAATAGGTCAAATCTCTCAATCCTTAAATACCCGACCAAAAGGTGCGCTACCAAGTGATACGGTAGTTAACCCGAAGGGGGGTAACAATCATGTGATGGCGGTTACAACTAGGAGTGGAAGAGGCGGTGATGTGCATGCCTCGGTTGAGAATCAAGTTGTGAATGATGAAATTGAGTTGCATGATGATGATGCACCTTTGAATATTGACAATGTGGTTGAACCAATAGTGACAAATGATGTGCGGATTGATATTGATGATGAGGCAGGGGTAGAGACTCAAGATACCGTGAACCCGTCTAGGGAACACATTATTGATATACCCGAGCCGGCGGTGCCTAAGGCCAAGGCACCCTTGCCTAGACCACCTCCACCATATCCTCAGCGGTTAGCAAAGCAAAAGACCTACAATCAGTTCAAGAAATTCATAGACATGATGAAGAGCCTCACAATCAATGTTCCTTTAGTGGAGGCACTTGAACAAATGCCTGGGTACGCAAAATTTATGAAGGATTTAGTCACCAAGAAGCGTTCTATGGAGTGTGAAACAATAAAGATGACGCACCAAGTTAGTGCGATTGTGCATTCTATGGCCCCGAAACTAGAAGACCCTGGAGCTTTCACTATTCCTTGCACTATCGGAAGTGCGGACTTTGCTAAGGCCCTATGTGACTTGGGGGCTAGCATTAATCTGATGCCGTACTCAGTCTTCAAGACTTTTGGAATTGGGCAACCTAGGCCAACCTCAATGAGACTTCAAATGGCGGACCGGTCGATGAAGAGGCCTTTAGGTATAATCGACGATGTGCTTGTCCGGGTGGACAAATTTATATTGCTGGCCGACTTTGTCATATTGGATTGCAAAGTGGATTTCGAAGTGCCTATTATTCTTGGAAGACCTTTCCTAGCTACGGGGAAGGCATTGGTTGATGTGGAAGCAGGGGAGTTAACATTTCGTGTGGGCGATGAGAAGGTGGTATTTCATGTGTGCAAGTCAATGAGGCAACCCAATAGTACGGAGGTGTGTTTATTTGTGGACATTGTCACGGCGGTGATACTGGATGACACAAGTGCTTTGATTAATGTTGAAGATCCTCTTGAAGTCGTAATTCTTAATATGGATGCCAATGATGATGCCGGTAGAGTGGAGTGCGTGAATGCATTGCATGGAATGGGTTCATATTCATATGAGCCTAGAAAACTATCTTTGGATCTTGAAAATCGCAAAACTCCGCCAACCAAGCCATCAATTGAGGAGCCACCGGTGTTGGAGTTGAAACCACTTCCTCCACACCTCAGGTATGAATTCTTGGGCTCTAATTCTACTCTTCCAGTTATTCTTTCTTCTCGCCTTACTAACTTGCAGGTTGAGGCCACTGTGGAGGTGCTCCAAAAGCGAAAAAGGGCAATAGGATGGACTTTGGCGGACATCAGGGGAATAAGCCCCGCATTTTGCATGCATAAGATCATCTTGGAGGAGGATGCACGGCCATCTCTTGAACATCAAAGGAGACTCAACGAGGTGATGCAAGAAGTGGTAAAGAAAGAGGTTATCAAGTGGCTTGACGCCGGTGTGGTTTACCCGATCTCGGACAGTTCATGGACCTCTCCGGTCCAATGTGTGCCAAAGAAGGGTGGAATGACGGTAGTGACCAATGCCAACAATGAGTTGATTCCTACTCGGACAGTTACGGGTTGGAGAGTGTGTATGGACTATAGAAAGCTGAACAAGGTGACAAGAAAAGATCATTTCCCACTACCATTCTTGGACCAAATGCTTGATCGTCTTGCGGGCCGGGCCTTTTATTGTTTTCTAGATGGCTACTCGGGGTATAATCAAATTCTCATTGCCCCGGAGGATCAGGAGAAGACAACCTTTACATGTCCTTATGGCACGTTCGCTTTCTCGAGAATGCCATTCGGACTATGTAATGCCCCAGCGACCTTCCAAAGATGTATGATGGCAATCTTCACCGACATGGTGGAGGATATCTTGGAGGTATTCATGGACGACTTCAGTGTGGTGGGAGATTCATTTGAAGAATGTTTGGTGAACTTGGATAGGGTTTTGGCAAGATGTGAAGAAACCAACCTTGTGCTCAACTGGGAGAAATGCCACTTTATGGTGCAAGAGGGAATTGTATTGGGTCACAAAATCTCAAGGCAAGGAATTGAAGTTGATAAGGCAAAAATAGAGGTTATCTCAAGGCTCCCTCCCCCTACTTCTGTCAAAGGGGTGAGGAGTTTTCTTGGTCATGCCGGGTTCTACCGGCGATTCATTAAAGATTTTTCAAAAATTGTGAACCCGCTTTGCAAATTGTTAGAGAAGGATGTCAAGTTTATCTTTGATGAGAAGTGCATGGAGTCTTTTGAGCTATTGAAACACAAGTTGACCACAACTCCTATCATCACCACACCTAATTGGGATTTGCCTTTTGAACTTATGTGCGATGCGAGTGATGTAGCGGTTGGGGCGGTGCTAGGCCAAAGAATCAACAAAATGTTCCATCCTGTGTATTATGCTAGCAAGACTATGAATGAGGCCCAGAGAAACTACACAGTGACAGAAAAGGAGCTATTGGCTATTGTGTTCGCGATGGAGAAATTTTGACCTTATCTTATGGGGGCAAAGGTGATCATACACACGGACCATGCAGCCCTTCGGTATTTGATGACTAAGAAGGATTCGAAAGCAAGATTGATGAGATGGGTGCTACTCCTTCAGGAATTTGATTTAGAGATTGTGGATAGAAAGGGAAGCGAGAATCAAGTTGCCAACCATTTGTCCCGATTAGAGGAAGATGGGAGACCAAGTGATGGTATTGAGATTAATGATAGGTTCCCTGACGAGCAGCTTCTTTCCGTTTCTATGTGTGAAATGCCATGGTTCGCGGACATCGCCAACTTCATTGTGACTGGTAACGTCCCGTGTGAGCTCTCTTCCAACCAAAAGAAGAAACTCAAGCGGGATAGTTTGGATTTCTATTGGGATGATCCGTATCTGTTTAAAATTTGCACGGATGGGGTGATAAGAAGATGGGTACCGGAAAGTGAACAAATGAACATATTGGAGGCTTGTCACTCTTCTCCCTACGGTGGCCATCATGGGGGGGTGAGGACAGCCTTAAAAGTTTTGAGTTGCGGATTCTATTGGCCAACATTGTTCAAGGATGCTAGTGATTTGGTGAAGAGATGTGATGCATGTCAAAGAGCCGGCGGTATTTCCAAGAAGGATGAGATGCCCCTCAATACAATTCTCGAGGTGGATATTTTTGATGTTTGGGGCATCGATTTCATGGGTCCGTTCGTGAGCTCTTGTGGTAACACTTACATTCTCGTGGCGGTGGACTATGTCTCAAAGTGGGTGGAAGCCGTGGCTCTACCCAACAATGAAGCCCGAAGTGTTGTAGCATTCTTAAAAAAGTGTATCTTCACGAGGTTTGGTACTCCTCGGGCCATTACTAGTGATGGGGGGTCCCATTTTTGCAACAAGGCTTTCGACTCATTGCTTGCTAAGTATGGAGTTAACCACAAAGTTACCACCCCTTATCATCCACAAGCTGCGGTCAAGTGGAAGTCTCAAATCGGGAAATAAAGAGTATTTTGTCCAAAACGGTGAATTCTAATAGGATCGATTGGTCGAAGAAATTGGATGATGCTCTTTGGGCTTATCGGACGGCTTACAAGACCCCAATTGGTATGTTTTCCGTATCGGTTAGTGTTTGGTAAGGCTTGCCATCTCCTGATGGAATTAGAACACAAGGCTATGTGGGCATTGAGAAAGTTGAACTTGGAATGGGATGTTGCAGCCAATCTCCGTGTGGAGCAATTGAATGAACTTGATGAGTTTAGATTTCATGCCTACTCCAGCTCATCCTTGTATAAGGACAAGATGAAGTACCTTCACGACAAATATGCTCGGGGTAAGGAGTTCAAGGTGGGTGATATGGTTCTTCTTTTCAACTCCCGGTTGAGGTTATTTTCGGGCATGCTCAAGTCTAAATGGAGTGGTCCTTTTGAAGTGGTATTTGTGACTCCTTTTGGTGCTTTTGATCTCAAAAACAAGAATGGTGAAGTATTCCGGGTCAATGGGCATCGTGTCAAACATTACTTGGGGAAGATTGACGACAGCCACGTGGTGGCACTCCTTCATTTGAAATGATGAGATGGTAACATGCGTCGTGTCGCGACGTTAAATCAGGCGCTTCTTGGGAGGCAACCCATGTCTTTTTCTATTTCGTTGATTTTCCTTATAGACTAGGATTTTTGAGCTAATGGTTTGTGAGATGTTGCAGGGATAATGTTGAACCAGTGTAGAACAAAAAAATTGTCAGGTCTCTGAAGTTTGCCAACGCGGCCGCGCTACAAAACAGTGTGGTCCAATGGGGTAGTAAGTCTCTGAAGTTTTCAGCGCAGCCGCGGAGCATTTTTGTGCGGTCCGCGCTGGGAGAGCTAAAATGTCATGCTCTCTGAAGTTTCCCTACGCGGCCGCGTAACAAAACAGTGTGGTCCGCATGGGAAGCTCATCTCAATGTGAAGGAGTGAAATCCAGCGTGGTCCGCGTCCATTTTTGTGCGGCCGCGCTGGTAGGTAGGTGATGGGTCCCACAGTTTTCCTATAAATAGAGACCCTAGGCCTCATTTTACCCTTTACGCACTTTGACCTCCTGGGCTAAAACTTTTACTATTCACTGACCTTTGCTTCAAACAGTTGAATCTTCATAACAC
>NC_031999.1:45589934-45599312 GCF_001879085.1 Nicotiana attenuata
AGTGAAACATGGGCATGATTTCTGATTAGTAACTGAGTACGGGACAACTAGGACCCATAAGTTTGAGCAAAGTAATTGGACTTGAATCGAAAATCCCTCTCCTCAGTTCAGTCGGTTGCCCTACGTGGCCGCGTGTCCTTCTGCCGGTCCGCGCCAGTCTAGCGCGGCCGCGGTACCAAAACAGTGCGGACCGCGTCGGTGAGATTCAGAGAGTGGTGTCTCTGGAACATCTTAAGCGCGTTCCGCGCTCCAGTTTTATGCGGTCCGCGCTACCCAGCGCGTCCGCATGGCTCTTTTGCGCGGTCTGCGCCCCTTCTATTCTGCACCCTGTTTTTAACCCATGCTTTCAACTGTACCATCCAATTCACTGCATATGCTTCAACTAACAAAGTTAGACTTTTCTTTGCAGATCATGGTAAAGCAACGAGGAGGAAATGAACAACAACCCGGGAGGGGTGGATCCTCCCGAGGGGGAAAAGGGAAGCGGGTTGTTAAACTCACTCCCCAGACTTGGGAGAATATAAAAAAGACCCGCAAGATAATACGGGAAGCTGATAGAGCTGCCTCCCACTCGTCGGGGAGTGAGTATGCCCCATCCCGAAGTATTACTTCTGAATCTGCTCCAACTCACATGTCTCTCTCGCTCCAATTGCATGACTCTCCCTCAGCTTCACCTACCTCCAAGGGACCAACTGATAAAAGCCTCAAGAAATCGGTGAATGTAGTTTTGGACTCGTCTGATGAGTCCGAAGATAGAAGTGAGGCACAATACTCCACCTCCCCCACAACTTCATTATCTGGGGAGAGTGCAGGATACGGCGAGGGGGGTGAGCCCCAAGTTGGTGGTGTTGAGAGAACAAGAAAACCGGAAGCATGGGCTGATAGATTTGTCAGTGAAATAGCCTTCCACAGATTTCGAGAGTGGTGGCCCAAAAGAAAATTGATTCCGGAGAGGCAATTTATTGATTCTGATCTTCTTCCTCTAAACCCACATGTGCAAGCACAGTTCCGTACTAGAGAGGGTTGGGGGTTCTTCAAGGAACGTTGCATAGTCGCAAATGAACATATGGTGAAAGAATTTTACTGTAATGTTTATCATGTAGTGAAAGATTCAAAGGTGACACAAGTGAGGGACAAAGTGGTGCTGTTTGATGGAATGTCTCTGAACGAATTTTGGGGTTCAACGAAGAGGACGAAACCCAATACTTAGAAAAGTTGACAATGAAAGAAGAGGTTCGCCCGTGGTTGGCCCAGCACTTGGCAGCCCCGGGCACTGTCCCAGTGTGGTTGAAAGCAGGAGAGAAGATTCTGAGAAACACATTCAGTTTTGAAGCAAAGGGGTGGTTGACCTTCGTGTGTAGTAGGCTTGACCCCTCCACTCATGATCACACAGTCCCTATTCCTCGTGCAGTGTTAGTGGCTTCTATTATGGCTGGTTTTCCTCTGCATGTGGGCAACATCATGTCAAGAGTGATTTCTACGGTAGGGCAGGAGACCAACACAAACTACCCCTTCTCGAACACTCTTTCCCTGTACTTCAGAGAATTGAAGGTAAAGAAGAAGACATTTGATGTCCAGGTAGATCCAGTGGCCCCCTACTCATGGTACAGTCAGTTGGGTCCCGACAACCCAAAGAGGTCCAAAAAGCCTCAGGCATCCACTTCCACCGCACCTGGCCAGTCTGAGGAGCCATCGGTTATTGAGCAGTCCACTGAGCCTTCCACTATCCCTGCTACCAGTGAGACATTGCCTCAGGGCCCTTCTTCTATTGCTGATCAATCTACTGCAGCAGACCCGGATGTCCCTTCATCGAAGACCCACAGGTTCACTGCCCACCAGCTTGCTCAGTCTCTAGCCAGTTTGAACAACTGGATATCAGCTGCGACATCCAAGTTGTCAAACTTGGCCACTGTAGTTCAGGCACAGTCAGCCCCTTCCACAGCTGAGATCCCTCCTTCTATTGAGGAGATACTGAAGAAGATCCTGGCCAACCAGAAAAAGATGATGGAGACACAGAATGCCTTGGCTAAGGCAGTTGGAGCACACAACACAGCATTGGGTAAACTAGCAAGGGAGCACAGGAAATTGAGGAAGCAAAAGGCCTCCAAGGAGTCAGTGATGAAGTTCAGGGAGGATGTGGATAAGCTTTTGGCGGATCAGATGCCACTTGACTTACTTTTCGGGGAGCCAACTATCGATCCAGCAGCAGTTCAGCCACAGCAGGAGGAGACTCCCAGACCGAGGAAGAAGAGGAAACTCCCTAGCACTAAGGGAGTTGTGATAGAGGTGGCCCAGGTTCATGAGGGTACATCTAGTGTTCCACCGGTGGTTCAGCCTGTTCTTGATCCAGCTCATGTCCCAACAGCACAGCAGCAGCAGGTCGGAGACCAGTCTGAGGTCCCAGCTACTACAGAGGATCCAGGGACGACAGGAGACCCCACGCATGTGGACTAGGCTTGAGGAGCCTTGCTATATCCTTTTACTCTGTTTTTGAGCTTATCTTGGTAGTTGGCATTGGGGACAATGCCGGCTTTTATTCGTGGGGGTGCGCCCTACCATTTTGATTCTGATACATTGGATGACTGTATATATTTATTTCATTTCTAGTCTATGTTTTGGATTGTCTTTGATTTTTAAATAGTTGGCCTGTATATAACTTTTAACTTTGGCTACTTTTAGACTCTTATGTATATATTCACCCGGTTGTATATTCTACTCCCCATTGTACATATTCATTCGGTTTTTCTATTTTCGTTCAAAATTTTTCGTTTTCAGCCTAGTAGTGAGGCTCGTAGCCTTTTGGTTTGGTTTTAGTGTTTTCAATAAGCCCTTGGTTTTCTTAATGCCACGGTTCTTTCCAAGGGTAGTGTGTTGTGCGAACCGGGTGGCTCTTCCCAATGATAGATGGCGTGACAACCTTCTTAAGGGTTTGAGTCCGTTTTTATTTTTCTTCTTTTGATTTTCAATATTTTGTAGTTAAGAGGACCTCAGGCAAGCTTCACTTGGGCCTAACACATTTGCCTTTGATCCCATGGTCAAAGACATAATGTTGTGTTTAGGATGGTGAAAATTGTGACCTTGAGACTCTTGTGTTGACCAAACAATCATCATATGGTCGTGTGGGGCCATTGTGCGCTTGAATTGGAACTAAGGTCGTTGTGGGCTCTCAACTCGATGTCTTTAGCAAACCCTGAGTGTGTGTGTGGTGAGAATTTGAATTGTGAGTCTAAGCTCCAAGACGATGGTCTAGAACGTGCCCTGAATGTTCGTTGAGGCGAAATCATAGGTGAAACTTGACTTGAGAAGTGAATATAGGCCCTCCTTGATCCGAACTTCCAAATTTGAACAATTTCCATAACCTACCAATGAAATGATCCTAGTTCAACCCTTTTGAGCCTTAACCTTCTTCTTTCATGAACCAAAGCTACAAGCCTATACCCGTTCTCAATGAGACCCTCTCTTGGCACCCAAATCTTCCCTTGAGCAATGTCAAATACCTAAGTTTGGGGGGTTGAGACAAGAAATGATTCAATGCGGTAAAGAGGCACAAAAGAAAAAGAAAAGGGAGGCAATGAAAAAGAGAAAAAGACAAAAAGAAATACAAAAGTGAATAAGAACCGGAAAAGGGGATTCAAAGAAAACAAAGTGAAAAAGGTTGTGTAAAAGTAGAAAAAAGGAGAAAGGTTTGAATTGCAAAAGAAAGAGTGACAATGTGTCTCTCTAACCCCATTGAAAGAAGTGAAATACTCAAATGAGTCAAAAAGTATGCCATAATGAANTACAAGGTTAAAATCAACTTCGAAATTAGATGTCATGCCCATAAAGTTAATATCAATATTTTATTGAAATCATGCCTATAGGAATTTTGCTGTGATCAAATAAATCCTGCCTACTCCACTGCATTAGATACCATGACTATAGGACCAAATCAGCCTTTAATATTAGATACCATGTCTGTAGGGATTAAAATCAGCAACAATAGAGATTATGTCCATAAAATCTGAAACCAGTTTAGTTAAAAATCAGTTTGACTCGTACTGTGTTGAATTAGTTTAAACAACTTACTCCTTTCATTAATGCGGTCTAGCAAGCATGCCTATAGGATCCAATTTGCTCGTTTAAAACTATCACTGCTTTGCTATTTTTGAATCAGTAATAGATATCATGCTTATTGGGTATCATCAATACATACATAGGCAAGCCTTAAGTAATAATGATAAAATTGAATCCGCCTTTGTTTAATTAGCAACTACTACAACCAGCACGCAGGCCTGATTCGGACTTCTTATTTGAGTTATGTAATAAATGGGTTGATAACTGTGATTTTAACACGTTTTATGCCCATACTTGCCTATGCCTTATGTATGAATTGTCATAAAATAGACCCAGAATGCTTACAAAGTGAGCTTGATTGCAGGTTTGAGCGACAAGATGACGAAAGTCAAAAATCGGCTCGAAACGGAGTGAAACCTGCAAGTGTCAAAAAAATCATTGAAGTAGGGACAGGAGGACCTAGCGCGGACCGCACTGATTTGCTGCGCGGCCGCGCTAGGAGATTCAGAGAGCATCCATTTCAGGAGTCTCAACGCACGGTCATCGCTCTTTTCTACGCGGCCAGCGCTGGAGTCCACGCGGTCGCGCTGCATTATTGCGCGGTCCGCGCCCATTAGCCTACGCGGCCGCGCTACCTCTTTGTGCGATCTGCGTCCCCAGCTTCAGAAGTGAATGATCGAAGGCCAAGACCCCTACGCGGCCGCGTTGCATTTCTGCGCGGTCTGCGCCAGCCCCGCAGGGGTATTTTTGTCCAGTTTTTCTGGCATAGTATAAATAGAATATTTTTATATTTCTAGGTTAAGTTTTAGACATCAGATAGTAGCAGCACTCGTGAGACTCAAGTTTTAGCCTATTCTGGGTATTTTCATCTTGTTTTAACGTGGATTCTTGTAGATTAACATTCTAGTTAACTAATATGTTCATTTTATCTATTTCTTCTTCAATTTCTGTTGCTATTATGGCTAGCTAAACCCATTAGCTAGGGTTGTGGCTCAACCCTAGTGTGGGTAATTAATGGGTGTGATTGTTTAATGCTTGAATGATGTTGGGTGTTTGATATTTGGGTTAATTTTATGTTTTAACTAGGATTTGGTGGTTGCAAACACTAAGTCTAGCTTAGTGGGTCTTGACTCTTCTTGAGAAAGAGTGTATATGACTCCAAAATTAACCCAACAAGGAATTGGGATGGATCCATGAGAATGGTAGTCCCAATTAACGGGTAAAACCTTGAGAGAGTAATTACCCAACTTGAACCCTAAGTTGCTTGGCTTGTTAGCCTACCCAATTGGTCTCGAGAGAGTCAATTGGGCAAAATCACTCTTTCTACCGAGAGGTGTGAGAGTGAGTGCAATCGTGCAACGGTTATAGCATAAGCCCCATAATCATCATTCTTGTATTAGGAATCTCTACCCGTTAGTTGACCACCTAGGTAAATGCCACGACCCTAGTGCCTTTCTATATCTTGCATACAACCTAGAATTAATATCTTAGCATAATTTAGTTATAATTAGTAGTTGCTAAATTGTAGTTGATAATCATAAAAACCCAAAAATGATAGAAGATCAATTAGAAGCAAACATGCATTTCTAGGCTAAGCAAATATCCAACTCCCTTTCTAGCTCCCTGTGGAAATTGACCCCGATACCACTATTGGATAAAAGTATTAGCGCCCACTCTTCCTAAGGTTGAGTCTGCTGCGCGATAATCATGGGTCTGCCTCAACAACTGAAACTCTCCTGTCTTCGTACTTTAGATTCTGACCCTAAATGTGTTTAAGTCATGCTATTTATGTGCTTTGCTTGAGGAGGTATATATGAGCCTCTTAGTTGTTTACATGTTTCCCCTAATATGCACTCCTATGTGTTTTGAATGTCGCCTTAGTCTTTTTACCTTTAAAACCCAAGAGTCAGCCTAAAATCCTCCCTCTTATAGGAATAGTAGTCCTAAGTTCCTCCGGGACTGATAGGAATGGGACGAGTAATATTATGCAATAGAAGTCGAGACCAATCCACGCTTTAATACCTTAACGGGGTGGGAAGGGTAGACATGGATATGATGACCGGTGCGCTAATACCACGTGTAGCCCCTCTTTTGAGGAGTGATTACCGGGTATTGCATTGATGTGATCCATATTACAAATAAACCTAGGACCCCCCTTTATATTCGTTAGCATGTTTAGTTATAACTCTTTCAAAACTTTGTTTTATTTTATCACTTACAAACATTTGTGTATTTAAAATCCCCTCTTATTTGAGCCTTGTTTGTTTACTTGTTAATTGCAAAATTTCACAAAGAATTATCTGGCCGGGAACCACACTAATGGATCCTGAGGGGTGCCTAACACCTTCCCGTTGGGATAATTTCAAGCTCTTACCCTATCTCTGGTTATCAAAAAATGTAGTTGTAGTTGAACCCTATAGGTGCCCTAACACACCTTAAAATCGTTAGGTGGCAACTCTTCAAATTTGCAAAACCCCTTCCCCGAAAGGAAAGAGTTGTCCCAACCGAATGTCACAAACCCGGTTTTCGCGGAGGAAAAAGGGGGCGCGACAGCATGGCGACTCTGCTGAGGGATTTTTTTAGGGCTTTTACCATTTCAGATTATTCTTGTGAATTTGTACCCCTCCCTATGTGCAATTATCTGTTTAATTCCTGTAAGCATTTAATTTCTTCTTTAAAAGCAAAACTGACATATCTCCCTTGTTTTCTTTTTTTTTATTGCTTTAAATTATGAAACTATTGTATTTATCGCTTTCTTAATGTGCAAATACATGCCAACATACTTTTAATTATTGCATAATCATGCTCAACATCATACTCCACTCGTGCCAAAACAAATCCTATAGCGATGCTTATAATGATTGGTTGCGCTCTTCCTATATCATTACCCCCTAAATCGGAAAGGCACATTTTGCGGTAAAACTAGTCAATCAGCGGTGCAGTCGACAGTTCCGAACCTTCCCCCTTGAGTTGTCCGCTCAAGGGTACCAGTCTAAAACCCCATAGAAACCTTACTCTGTTTAAATTGTGCATGCATCATGGTCAAACCTAGCCAGATCAGTTATGTTGTCCACATAATGATCCTTTACGATAGCCTTGTCCAAAGTCCACTGGTTTCCCTAAAACCCAAAATGGACGTCGCCACGTTCTGTGTATTTATTTGGAGAACTAGATGCTTCCTGCTAATCATTAATATTAAATAGTCGAGTCCGGTGGGGGAAGGGTCTAACCTTATTTGCCTTGCAGAAATATGAGGCACAAAGTTCCCAGATTCGGCATGGTCACCAACATCCACCCAAGGTTGCTAAGCTGGTGGAAAGATCTGCACTCTAGTGATCAAAATCTCGTCAGAAAATATCTGGGGAATCTACCATCCCTCCTGGAAATCCAAACCAATAACATGATCATAGAGGTTGCCATATTGTTTTGGGATTGTGAAAGGTCTGTATTCCGCTTTGGGGACATTGAAATGACACCTTTGCTGGAGGAGATAGGAGGACTGGCTTGCCTAGTATGGGAAACTCCGGGCTTGCTAATGCCTGAGAATCGCAAAGGTAGAGGCTTCCTTAAAATGATGGGTTTGAGGAAGAATCCATAATTGACATGCTTGAAGGATTCATACATCCCTTTTGACTACTTGTATGAAAGGTACGGTCACAGCAAATCTTACCGCACCTGTTCTGGCGAGTTTGCCATCACATCCTTGGGACACGTCCACCGCAGGGTTTTCGTCTTCATATTTTGCTTCCCGGGTCTGATTGTATTCCCGACGAAGAAAGGCAGAATTCATACTATGTTGGCTATGGTAACCAAAACCCTAATGGAAGGGATTGATGGGCAGGCATTCAACATCGTACCCATGATTATTGCAGACATATACCGAGCCTTAGAGAAGTGTCAACGAGGAGCAAAACACTTCGAAGGCTGCAATCTGCTACTTCATCTTTGGCTCATAGAGCATCTCCAAAAGGGCGAATATCGACAAGAAATTCAGAGTAGGGATTGGGATGATCACATTGCTTTCCATCATCCAAAGAGAATGAATTACATCCCCGAAATGTTCGCCCAACCTGAGGATGCTAAAGGATGGGTTGAGTTATTTGATAATCTGACCGAGGAACAAGTCCAGTGGATGTTCGAATGGTTTCCAAGAGAGGAGTTCATCGCCCGATCAAGAGATGCACCTTTCCTGATACTAATTGGTCTTAGGGGAACACACCCTTACGTCCCTCTTCGAGTTATGAGGCAAGATGAGCCATTTCCAAGCCGATTTCCAAGATAATGATAGTCCTTACAAGTGCCAAGCACAACACATGTGGCATTGCAAGATCGTGATGGGAAGAGACACCATAGAGCCAGCAGGTATCATGCTGGCTGTACTCCTTTCTATTCAGGTTGGTTGGAAGATAATCATGATGGTTTGGTCCAGCCAGGGTTTGTTCGAGGCCACAGGATTATAGACGAAAAGGCTGACGCGCAAGTCAAGTACAACCAGTTGCACAAAAGGATCTGCGAGTGCGAGAGTGAACATCGCAAAATACAAGAGTCCAACCAAAAGCTAATCAAGGAATGGAAAGATATGGCTACCAATGCCAACAAAAGACTGGGATACTTTGAGCGAGGCATAGTGGAACTAGAAAGAAAGTTTCTCAAAAGGGTTTAAGATTGCGAAGAGGCTAAAGGCGGATATCTAGCTAGAGCATACCTGTTGCTGGGACTTCGCGAGTTGGGGAAGCTGTTCGAAGGAGCCAAGGATGCCGAATCTGGGGAAGGTCCTTCTGGGACCAAGTAGATAGGAGTTTTTTTTTGCTTTACGAATGTAATAAGGCCAATGGCCATTAGTGATTTTTATTTCTTGCTTATTTAGTATCGTTTTGCGATTCGTCTATTTTTTTATCAATAAAATGAGGCATTTAGCATTCTAAGTTCTCCAAATCAACTTGTCGTTAGGCCTACCTCGGGCACAACGAGGTTCCCAAATTAGGACACGATTTACATTCCTGCACTACGTGTTTAAATATTGCAACACTTTTTATGATCCTCACTAACTTGTTTACCTTTTTGTTTTATTTTTGTTTTTGTTTGTTATTCCCCTCCCCAAAGGTTAGTTCGTGCACTCTAGCAACATCATCTTATTCCATGAGATCCAGGGGCCCTCCACCCACTCCTCCTCTTAGTCCCGTTAAGAACAAGAACAAAGGCAAAATGGAAGATTTAAATATCAAAAAAGAGAACACAACAGCAGAGGCCACTGATGGCCATGGTATTCGGGTTCCCAATGAAAATGTGTCACATATTGAGCAGAAACTATTGAAGTTTACAGGA